>NC_068279.1:40067354-40367354 GCF_025860055.1 Xyrauchen texanus
GGTGCCGTGACCTGGATGGGAGTGAGGTTTAGGGGGATGAGTGTAACTGTAGCCACACTCCCCTGGTCTCAAGAGGCACTACCAACCAGGGGAGGCAGCAGACGATATTGCCGGGGCTTCAGCCCCGAATGTATTTGAGTGTTTGAGTGTAGCCCCGAATGTATTTTGAAAAGTTGACTGACAAATATGAAACTGGACAATAGCCTATGTAAACCCCCCAAATCATAAGTTGCCTTATTTCATTGTGCTTTGGCTTTGCACATACTGCATACAGCCTGTAAAAGTAGACATAGGCATAATCTATATAGAATAAGTTCCTTTGCTGTCGGTAGCCTATGGGCGACTCCGTTTCTTCCTCTCTGTTGAATATGCAGCAGGTAGGGGAGGAGCTTGCACAGTCGTTATCTAGTTATATAGTCGCACTTTCATTATTTATCACGTGTTGTTTTCTCTAAGGATAACCAATAAGCATTAACATAAAATTTATTTGTGAATTGTTTTGTGATATTAGTTTGTAGGAAATATACACTTTGATTTGATTAAATGGTTTTGTAGAGAGTAGCAAAGATGAGCAACAGACTGAGGAGCAGCAGCAGCAGCTGTGCCAGAATCAGGCATAGAAACTGGTAACAATTAATCAGTCACTTTACTTTAGAGAAAGTTAAAAGTGAAACATTGTTTATCCCAATGCTCCTAATGATCCTAATGAAAGGATTTTGACAGATGAACATGGAGAATTATATACAGTTCAATGCCGTGGTGTGTCAATGAACTTAGAATAAAGTCATTCATGTATTGCATGTATTGCTGAACTGTAGAAACAGGCCCAGCCAGAGCAAAACTCAAAGAAAACCCTCTCACCAGCTTTGGACTACAGAGAAGTGGTTGCTAGTGTGAAAATAAAATTGTCTGGGCTAAGCCCCGGATGTCATTTCAATGCTGGAAATGCCTCTGCTACCAACTGACACTAGAGACTGTAGCCTTTAACCTCCTCATTAGAATGCTGTGTGCCATGCCGTAGACGCTGGTTCGAATCCAGTTTGAATCCCATTCGGAGAAGGTCAAGCAGGACTGGTTACACAATACAACATCTTGTACCTCAGGAATTTATCTGTGGTCCTGTCCCATTCCTGTTTGATCACTCTGCATTATTACTATTCTTGTTTTACATATCAAAGATAAAGATTTTTCTTCACTTTAAAGATTCTATTTACTATTGACATCTAAACGATTTGTATTACATACTTTATTCTGCTACCTTTGTGTTTACTAACTCTGTGTCTGTCTTGACATTGAAAATCTGAGCCTTGTCTTCAGCATTTCAATGCACAGGAAAACCCTGTGTAAGCTGTGCAAATGATAAATAAAATAAATACAACAACTTGAGCTTGAACTTGTAGCTGATGGATGTCAGTTAATGAAAAGGGTATGTCCTTAATATTTGTATTATGCAGTGACTGTTTCTAAAAGCAATAAGACACTCAAGGCTGTTATACTCTTGGGGGATTGCAGGTATTCCAGTCTGTTCCATGCCAAATGTCCTTCAACATTGTTTGTATTGTAAATATAGCATGATCACTTACTGTATAACTTGCTTGATTAAAAGATATTGATCAAAATGTATTAATGTATGCAAGTCTTGTAACAAAACTGGTTCCTCTTGTTCATTGAGAGTAAAACATGAATTTTGATTCCCAGTGGAAGGTGACTTCAGTGTTGGAAGTCTAAATTTCCGCAGTTTGAATAAAAATAAATATGATGGGAATAAAAAGTGAATCGAAAACATTCCTATGGCTAGGAATCAATTTCATCCCCAAATGATTCCCATGTTGTCTTTATGGCTCTCTGTCATTCTAATGGTGCTGTGTGTTGCCCTGTGTGATGTTCAGTAAAATTACATACAGATAGAGTCACACTGTGACAGTACATATATGTAATGTACTGTAGCTTTGGATGACCCTTCCATGGTTATTGTTTATAAGCACAATTGCTTATCTCTTCAAAAACTGACAAAATTGTATTAACTTTCGGGAGATTCACCTATCTAATTCCAAAATTTGGAAAAAGCAAAACTATTTACCTTAAGACTCGAGAAAATGATCCTTGTCATTACTTGAGTCAAGTAATACAAACAAGAAGACATTTTGCTGTTTCTTTTAGTTCAACAAGAGGTCTGAACGGACTAAACATTGAGAATAAATTTTGCAGAGTGGGTTGGGGTTGTTGAGTATATAAACACAAAGAGATTAGTATATTGCTGATTTTTACTCATATCATCCATAAAAGAAATAAACCTTAAATAAAAGAAAAAACGTAAAGAATTTGCTTAGCAATCCGCTAAATTGACCGATATTAAATGGCACCTAAATTGTTTTTAATACTTAACAGAGAATGTTCAGGTTTCTGTTCTATTTTTATTGCTCTTGTTCTCTTTGGAAAGCAGCTCTATCCTTGCAACAAAAGTCCGAGGAAATATTTCAGTAAAACTGCAGGCAGCAGACAGCATAATGTATTTAGAGCCTGCTGCCTTACCAAACCACTTCTGTACTGCCTTTGGTTTCTCTCCATTCTAAAGAGTGCAAACAAGAGCAACCTGCAGTAGAGATAGTCTTAAATTACCCTTGGGGGCACCAGGGATGTTCCAACATGGTCATTAGGGATGTTTATGTTTTGTTTTTTTGTTGTTGTTTTTTTTTTTTTGCATATATGAGCTCTTGGAGGCCTCTCTTAATTTATTTAATGTATAACCCACACTGTGGAATACATCATTAACATCTATTTTCTGTGACTCTTTTCAGAAAATACATGCCAGTCTCTGTTTTTTATTTTTATTTTTATAATTTTTTAGGAAAAGAGGTTAATTATATTTTTATAATTGTTATAATTATAATTGTCCATATTTTTCTAGTCAGTACATGGCACTGTTTGAAGGGGACTGAATTAAGCATACTTTGGGGTGAATAATGCAAAATGAAAACTTTTCAAACACTGGCAGAGGCAATTAAGCGCGGAGTATTTACAGTGGGGCAAAATAAAATAAATAATAGGAAACATTTGAGGCATTGAAAGAAGGCAAATTCAGCAGAAAGTTCTATGTGATTATGGTATACACAGAATTTGAAGGGCTGCCCAGATGTTTAAACGATTAAATTATATATTAGAATTGACCAGGTTTCAACTCATATGCTCTTTAGTGATTTTAAGAATTTTTATGACTGTGAATTAAAGGTGAAGTGTAATTGTTTTTCCATGTACGTTTCTCCCCTATCCCTTTAGGGATTTGAATGTGCAGCTTTATATGCAGTGACAACTATGAATTTCATAGGCTGATTAACTGGAAAAGTGTAACACTTTAGCGCTATGGCACAATCAAAAACATTGCTCTGTTTATTTGAGCACCTCGACCAGCCCAACATCGAAACATTGGGTTGAACAATTGAACAAAGAGTTTGTGTCGGAACTATCTATTTGTCCAACCAATCATGGCAAATGGGGGAAGTGTTTGGGAAACCTAATTGAAAAAGTTATTATTTTTGCAATTCTGTTTGGTGACACTAGTGGCGCAGAAATTACACACTTCACCTTTAAAGAGTAAGTTAACAACCCTAGACACAATTTTAAATGGATAGTTCAACTAAAAAATTAAAAAATTCTCTCATCATTTACTCATTCTCATACCATCTCAGATGTGTATGATTGTCTTTCTTCTACAGAACAAAGATTTTTATAAGAATATTTCAGCTCTGTAGGTATTTACAATGCAAGTGAATGGTGGCCAGAACTTTTAATCTCCAAAAATCAAATATAGACAGCATAAACTAACTCCAGTGGTTAAATACGTGTCTTCAGAAGTGTTATGATAGGTGTAGTTGAGAAATATATAATATTTAACCAATATTTAGGTCTTTATTTACTATAAATCTTCACTTTCACATTCTTGTTCTTTTGTTCTTTGATGATTCACATTCTTCGTGCATATCACCACCTACTGGTTGGGGCTGGTCAAAGGTGGAGATTTATAATAAAAAGGACTTAAATATTGATCTGTTCCTCACCCATGCCTTTAACTCTACACCATTTCTTAATGTGAGCTGTAAATGTTCTAAGTGTATTCAGCAGTAGATCACTGTCAAACATAATATGAGGCTTGACCTACTGATTTGAACAGCTGCCAAATGACCTCAAATAATCTATTGATTAAAATCTCATTGAATGATGGAGTAATGAAATAATGGAGTAAACCCTGTGTGCTCTTGTAGCTCAGAGTTGAGGTGTTCGGATTTGAAACTACAGTCAATCTTACAGTATATAATTCTCTGTCATCACTATAAGAGCAAAATTAGCTTCAACTAATCATTCCATCTCAGACATTTCAATTGTTTAAAGTGCAAATGGCTTAAGTTAGATTTGTTTTCAATACATACCCATAGAGATCCAGCTTGGAACACAATATGCCTCTGCCTCTGCCCATGAATCTTCATGGAATAGTCTCAGAGACACTTATGAGAGCAGACAGATTGCTTGTGTGTGTGTATACCAGTAGTATATTAGCGATTTGTGCCTGCATTTCCTTTAGAGGAAATTGTTTTCAAAAAACAGTATGTCAAATGAGATGGTTGTGGAGTATTAGGAAAACTATGCATAGTGTATTGCATCCGATGAGATTCTGAAACGTGCAACCAGTGAACACTTTACTATCCCATAAGGCCAAGGGATAAAATGATTACTTTATTCTCAAAATGTTCTGTATTTATTATTATCATTATTATTATCATTATTACTTAAATTTGGCAGCAAAAAGCTGTCATAGAAGAGCCATCAGATACGAAAAGTTGATAAAGAAAAACAAGAGCAAACCGTTAGTCTGGCAGCTCATTTCAAGTGAAAGTTGTTCCTTGTGGTTAAATTAAATACTTACTTGTTAAACAACACTACATTATTTTTGTGGTACGTCAAAGGACAGTGCTACCTTGAGGGATGTATGTCCAGGAATGTATTTACACTACACATCTGCAAACTTGAAGAATGTACTTTATAAAAGGAACATTCTGGGCTCAATACAAGTTAAGCTCAATCGACATGCTATTGTGGCATAATGTTTATTACCACAAAAATTACTTTCGACTTTTATTTTATTTCGACTTTCGATATATGGAAGTGAATAGGGCAATCAGTAAATATTAAAATGCTCACTGTTTCAAAAGTTTAGCCACAAGACGTAAACCAATTCTGTGTTAACATGATTTTAAGGTGACTGAATTGCTTACTAAGCTTTTCTGTGTAAAGTTACATCCAATTGTACATCTTCCTTGCCATGATGATGTAATGCCTTAAATGGATATTTCACCCCAAAATTTAAAATCTCACATCATTTACTCATTTACATTTACTTTGGAGCATTTAACATTTTTTCACCCATTAACTTGCATTGTATGGACCAAAAGAGCTGAGAAATCCTTCTAAAAACTTTCATTTGAGTTTAGCAGATGAAAGAAAGTCTTTCATATCTGGGATTGCATGAGGGTAAGAGAATGCTGAGAGAAGTTTCAATTTTGTGGGAACTATCCCTTTAAACTCTAAATAATATAATAATATAATCTATAATCTTTACATTTCTGCCTTTTAAAAAAAATGTAAGGCAAAAACATCTACCTCAAAAAAATGGCCCCATTCACTTCCATTGTAAGTGCCTCACCATGATATTGACTATTTTATTTTTATTTATATTTATTTTTAAGAAAGGGAGTGGCGTGTCTCAATTAATCGTTGTGGTAATCAAAATTACACCACAAATGCTGCCGATTGAGCATTACTTTGATTGAACCCAGAGTATACCTTTAACAGTTGAGAAGTTCTTCATCAATTTCGATACAATCTCTGAAAGCATGGGAATTCAGATGCGGCAAGATAGCAAACTTAAAGACACAGAGAGAGAGAGAGAGAGAGAGAGAGAGAGAGAGAGAGAGAGAGAGAGAGAGAGAGAGAGAATAAAGGAAACGGCTTGATGCCTTTAAGAGATGAAGAATCCTGGCTTGTCGCCCATTCTCCAATTTGCTGATAATGAGGCCTGTGATGAGAAAGGAACCAGGATCCATTTTTAGCGATGAGTTCATCCTTTACGGCAGGAAAAAAAGCAGAAGAGTGCAGCCATAAAAATTGCAGTCAACGTCATTCTGACACTGTCTGCCAATACCTGACAGGACGTTGCATCTGCACTTATGTGAAGTTGGCTATCAATCTACGGCACATTCCGGTGCTGAACACAGACTGCAAAAGAACACATTAGTTAAAATAATGATGGACCTAGGGGAACAGTGCCTCTTGTAAAATGTTCGATACATCGCCTGTTGCATATCTGAGCAAGAAACCTGTGTGTGTGTGCGTGTGTGTATGCGTGTGCACGTGTGTGCGTGCGTGCGTGTGTGTGTGCATGTGTATAAAAAAACAGTGTGTCAAATGAGTAGGTTGTCGAATGCCATTGTATTAGCAACCCATTACTGAATACTCACTACTCATGAGTACCTTAAATTAGCTACTCTTTTACTCATAATTGAGTGGTTTGTAGGACTGGTACTTTTACTCTACTCACAATTAACAGTACTTTTACTTGAGTATGACTTTTCTTTACTCTTTCCACCCCTAAATATCACACAGTCAAAATATCAGTCAGACTCACTGACAATCAATGTCCTGCCAAATGTCTCAGAAGTACTACTCTTCTTTTCTAAGAATCTTTTCTAAGCTTTACTGATGTTTCTGAATAAGTCACAGTAAAGTAAGGATTGAGCTGATGAATTTAGAGAAGAATTCCTGTCACATTCCCTCCATACTGGAGAATGCTCTCCCACCCCTCAAATGCAAACACACACACACACAGAGAGAGAGAGATAAGAGAGAGAGAGAGAGAGAGAGAGAGAGAGAGAGAGAGAGAGAGAGAGAGAGAGAGAGAGAGAGCAGAAACATCCCCATAATTTCCCTACCATCCCTTTATCAGTCCAAATGCAGACTGTCTGTTCAGATGGTATGGCTCTTCAACAGCTAAACTTATGATTGTGGCACCATCTATGGGTGTGAATCAGTGTTTTCTGAATTTCAGACAATCTAAAAATATTTGGAAAGTTGAAGGTATGAAAAACCTTTCATTCTGTGACATTCTTTAAACTGCCTCATAGTATTTTAAACAACATTAGGCCAATTCTTTTATAACCATTATGCATGCAGTTTATGTGATTCTATTAATTGACTACATGGAATATTTGTACTATAAAAAATGTATTTGTTACACTACATGACCATTTAAAATAAACTAGTGAAGGCAGAAAGGTGATTAAAAATGGTGAAAAACTGTGAAATTGTGACCAGTCACAGCACCTACAAAATACACATTTCCTTATAGATTCATTGAAATTTTAACCTATTTATTTTTTTATAAAATATTTATGAAAGTAATGAAGAAAAAAAATCAGATAGTGTATTAACTATTTTTAACTATTTAACTAAAGATTAACTATTTACAAAATAAAATTGCATATTGGAATTTTTTTTTTTTACTTGATAAACATAAACAAAAGCAAATATTTATATTTTTAGCAGCAGAGCACATGAAAAGTGGAAATGACCTTCCTCTTTCAAACACAGATTTCAATATTGAAACAAATCCACAGCGATTTGTAATCCAGTCAAACCACTGGTCTGGCTTACTGTAGAATAAGCAAATATTTTAGTATAACAAGCCTAAAAGCCTTTCTAGATTTAAACCATCACAATCCCCACATGAAAAAAAGCATCCTCATTCTACAGACACCTGGATTGTGTGCGTCATATCTATCGTCTCTTTGACCTCTTGCCTGTATGTGTCTGAGACAGTGTGTCCTGTGTGAGTCCTTTCCTTCACCTACAGGCTCATTATTGAAGCTATGACTCATCAGCTCAGGTCATTTGTGCTCCGTGAACATCTGCTTTTGGGAACTCATCATACGTCCAAGCGAAGTCCTTGGCTTAAAGAGGCTTTCTTATTGATTGACTTTCTAATTGCATATTTTGTATTTACTGTATTTATTAAATCTGTTCAATACAAATATAAAATCCAGTAGTTCATGGGTGTTATACTGCAGTTAGTAACAGCTCAGTGATTCAGTATTAGTGGCGTGCCTAACTGCCTATAGGAAATTAATTGCACAGTAATTGTAGATATAATACTTGGTAAACATGATGTGTAAAAACACTGCTGCACTGACTGTGTCATGAAAAGTATCCATAAACAGAATAGTAGTTCTTGTGCTGACACAACTGTGTGTATCAGAGAAATGTTTGTAAACAGTGCCACACCACAGTGCACCAAGTCTCTTGATGCAAGTGAGAGATACTTTTGCTTTGTCTATTTTGACTTTTTACTGTATGCTTGGAATATGGTAAATGGTCTGCACGTATATAGCACCTTTTTTAACCTTAACAAAGTACAATACACTGTGTCCCATTTACCCATTCACATTCACATATACATACACATGCAAGGCACTAGCCTGCCATTGGGAGCAACTTGGGGTTCAGTGTCTTGCCCAAGAACACTTCAGCATGTGGAGTCGTGCGTGAATCCAACCGCCAACCCTACGATTAGCGGCTAACCCGCTCTACCACCTGAGCCACAGCCACCCAATATCTTTTTCTCAAACCTGTGAACCCTGCACATAACTTGACTGATTCTGATGACTCCTCGTATAGATTACTTTGGTTTCTCTCAAGTCCTGTCTCTATTGACTCTTCATTTGGATCATCACTGCCCCATAGTGTAGTGGTAGAAACCTTGTGTTTACAGCTGCATATCCCAGGTTCAAATCCTCACAGTTGACAACACCTGTGACAAACAGAGATAGAGTGAAATCAAAAGCTTTCGTATTACAGAAAACACGTGTTTCACTTTCCTCCTAATATAGCTGTTTTCTTACACATGGATAATTTGTTTTTGAACATTAGCCTCAAGTTAAAAGGATGGACTACCACATCTCCCTAATCTGCACAAAGAGATAAAGCTCAACCTAAAGTAGAGGAAATTTACATCCCCTCTTCTCCGCTTTCATGAGCCAAAGAGGCCATTTAGACAATGAATGAATCTGAGTAAGATTGTCATTTAGTAATTTGCAGTATTTGTTCCCTTTCTGACACTCACTCGATGTTGTGTCGATTGTAGTTACACAAGGGGCTTCTTTCGGGAGCCACGGATTCCTCTGAGTATGAAAAAGGCCAATACCAAATTGGCGAACGGAATTAGCATGTCCCGCCCCCGGACATATGGGTATAAAATGGTCTGCACTTGGAGACCTGCAAGCGTTCTCTGTCAGCGACACTTACCTGGAGTTCCATCTGGCAGATGCTCATGTCATGTGTAACAAGTTTAGTTCATCACTTGTTGTTCCACAAATTTTGACAACCAAGAAGTATTTATCTTAATTTTTACCATGATACATTTTTTTTTTATTTTAAACCTAACAAACATGTGAAATATTAAAGTGTGTGTGATCTATAGTTCCCCTTCTGTCACTCACTCGACGTTGTGTCAAATGAAGTGACACAAGGTGTCTTCCTGGGATGCCAAACGTACCTCTGAACCTGAGAAAAGGCCAACGTCAAGTAGGCAGACAGAATTTGCATGCCTGCCCCAGACATACGGGTATAAAGGGAAGCGGTGCAGCGAGTGCCAGTCAGAATTTTTCTTCGGAGCCGAAAGGTTGTGCAACAGCAAGCTGAAGTTCACAAATGTTTCACTCACCTCTGTCAGCGAGAAGCATTGCTGTTGGATCTACGGCGCGTTTCCAGCTGGCGTTCTTCTCTCTCTGCACGCTGTGCAATCTACACCTCTGGCGCTTCAACAGTGCTTTTCACTGTTAAGACAGAGTTTTGATTGGGTGATGGCCACCCTCGTGGTCCCCAGCAGACCAAACAACAGCCAGCTCCAACTCAGCTTGGGCTCAGTTCTCAGCCCCAGCATTGAGCACCTCGCAGGCGGCGTACGCCAGGGACAGGAAAGCTCCGAAGTGCTCCTGAGACAGGCGACCCAGGCAGTCAGATGTTCGCTCCGGAGCTGGTACCAAGACCACTCCATCCCCCGGTGGAGGGCCGGGAGGAGAATCTTTTTGTATTGTCTAATCAAACAATGTTTTATCTATATATATATATATATATATATATATATACAAATATATGTTGGGCCATCAAAGAGGTGGACATCAGAGGGAGGGAGTAAGAAGGCATTGAACTGTTCTGCCCAATGAGATCTTTGGCCATTATTGTCCATTATGTGAGAGACTGCTGTATTAGCTCACACCAATCTGAAAAGGTGAACTGTCAATTCAGTCATGCTGCACTGTAAGTTATAAGGATATATGAGAGTAGGTAGCACTGTGAGTAGGTAGTACTCAGTACAGTTCTCCATTGTCAAATCTTCATTGACCACACCTTTTGATTACAAACCCTGTGTGAATCAAAGATTTATCAACACAAATCTTTCCATCATAGAATGTTTCATTATGACATTCCTCTTGCATTATTGTGGCGCTTTACTGCCCCCTGGGGATTTCTAGTGGGACACACACCCTCTATATGAGAATCATAATTCCTAAATATGTGTCAAAACAACAACAACAATAATGGGGGGGGGGGTCTAAAAGACTATAAAATGTGAACCTGAATTGCCTGAGTGTAATTTTATTCAATCAGAATTTGATACAAAGGCAGCGATAAGTGAATATGAACCCACAAATAAATACAAGAAATATCATTAGAGCAAGAAGAGTATTGTTAGGATGAAAAAGAAACATGACAAACATGAGTCTCCCATTAAACTGACTAGTGCCTTGTAGATCAACATGAAATACAGACTTTTATTTACAAAACATAACACATCTATGTTAAATCACTACACAGCCACTATATAGGCATTTGGGCTTTTCTTTTTTTCTTCTTCTTTTTTGTAATTTTATTCTTATCTTATTATTCTTGTTATTTATTTTCTTTGATTTGATACCAACTGACTAATAGCAATGACAACAACCAGAATACCTTAAGGCTTTTAAAATCACCACACATGTTAGTCCATATACTGTATGTAAGCCTGTATTTACAGAAGGAATCACTTATTACATTTGAACATAGACATTGATCGTTATGATGCATTATGGCAGTGCATTGATACAACATGTACTGTATATAAAGAATCAAGTTCCGAACCTTCTGATATACCGTTTGTTAAAGAAATACTACTGTAATAACCAACCATATATTGCACTTTTAAAACATAGGGTTACATCCATGTCCTCTATACTAATAAAAAATGAGTGTTCTGTTTGTAAAGATTTCTTTCCAGAGTACTATTGAGAGGAAATAGACTATACAAATTAAAGACAATGGTGCATCTCAAGGCCTTGTTGAATTCCACATAGTTGATTTGAAACCACAAAGGTTTCTACAAAGAACATGTACTGTACTGTAATGTCTGTTTAATATAAAATAATACCTTCAACTCACATGTCATCTCTTATACATACTGTGTCGCCTGCTTTCCAAAAAAAAAAGGACAGGACATTAGTGTTATACAATACTTAAGCAATGCTTTTTGCCAATATCATCTCAGCATGTAATCTTTGTAATGGTGTGTATATTCTGCCGTATGTTGAGGTATGGTAATCACAAGAAAAGTTAAGTGAATTAACAATATGTCTTGGTAAAGAAGAACAAAACAGTACCAAAATGTCTCTTTGCTCCAATACTTAACATGCTTTGCATTTTCCATGTACTGCCATTGGGTCAAAAGGATGATGACCAACACCTCAGGTTCCTAGGTGTGTTGGGCACTGATGATTTGACTTCAGTCAACCCGTCCAGCATTTTCATAACACATACATCACCTTCTTATTGCCAAAACCTTCCATCAGGGTGCAGCACAGCATTATTCAAAAGCAATTTGTACAAATTGAAGTAAATGATCCATGTCTGTGCTCTCCAAGGTGCTTAACGGACTGACATGTCAACATGAAGATGTGCATGAAATGGATAGTGTGAATGTAGACCAGTTCTGTACTACTAAATCCACATTTCATACACCTGCTGCCTGTGTCCAGCAATACTTATCCAAAAGTTCTACAGTTTGTTTTCATAGCTGAGATGAATCTGTGGTAGTGTTGGGTCTCTTTTGTTTGGTTAATTCCATGTACATGTCAGAGCGGAGGAATCGAGGGTACGAGTCTCTTTCCATAAGTCCAAAGATTCTGCTTTGAGCCAGGTCGAAGCAGTCTACACAGATGTTCTCCATGTTTTCCTTGATGTGCTCCCTGGTATACGAGTCCAGATTCACCTTGGGGACAAAAAACAACACTCTGCTTAGGAAACACATACTCATTTTGGACTTGGTTTCTGGCACATCTGCTCCCTGGAATCAATTAAACATTGGAAATAATCACATTTTCAAGAAAGAAAAAGAAGACAGTCAACTGTGTTGTATCTTTGGCTGTGGCTGAATATTAGTAAACTAAAGAGATAATTGCTGGCATTGCAAATTAAAATAAATTATTCTGTAAATCTTACACACCTCTTTACACCAATTGCATAATATTTCTGTATATTTTCTATATATCTTGGTACATTCTATATAGATATGGTATCTTTCTCTAACAAATATATATAATTGATTATTTATTTTTCTCTACTCCCTTGTTGAGAAGAAGAAGAAAAAAAAAAAAGAAAAAAAAAAAATATATATATATATATCAGGGCTGTAAATGGCTTAAAATTTTTAATCGGATTAATTACATGGTGTCACGATTAATTAATCGTGATTAATCGCATTTAAGTTCACAGCAACCCATTTCGCAAGTGAATTTGTCAATCAGTTGGAGATTTATTATGAGGGCTTGTTTAAGGACCCGTCAATGTACAGCTGCGTCAGATATGCTTGTGTAGCGTCTCAGGTGTATCGCATCATAAACATAAAATGTTTAGGTCACTGTGTCAAGTTAAATATAGTTTAATACTCAGAACACATTTTGAGATCACTTAGTTCAAATTTGCACTCCATCAAGTGTTTTGAACACAAGAACGTAACGAATGTCTGTTTTGTGCTGTCTGGTTGTTTTCTTCACTGTATAACCTGTGTGTTGCTCATACAGCTGAAGTTTAATTTACTGCCCTCTGGAGTAAACAGGTGGTACTACAAGCTTGCATTTCTCAGGAATATTCCTTATTACCATCCAGGGGCACTGCGATTAATTGCGGTAATTTATTTTAACGTGTTATTTTTAATAAAATTATTCGCACTGAATTAACACATTAAATCGACAGCCCTAATATATATATATATATACAGTATATATAATTTTCAAGTACCAATAACTATTAACATCCTTAAACCAAGTGCACAAGATATCAACTCTCATTTTCTGTCTTGAATGTATTCTGTCTTATTTCAGTAGCAATATTTTCCACTTTGGCATAAACTTCATTAAATGTCAAATATTTGTATTTCTATTTTTCAATCTTCCATTTATGCAGTGTTCTTCTCTTACACAGTTTTGGTAGCTTTTAGGAAAATATAGAAGTTGAACGTAATAAATTATACTTTGCATTGTGAATTTTGTTTAAGCCTGCACAAGGATGGGGGCTTGGGTAGCTCAGCGAGTATTGACGCTGACTACCACCCCTGGAGTCACGAGTACAAATCCAGGGTGTGCTGAGTGAATCCAGCAAGGTCTCCTAAGCAACCAAATTGGCCCGGTTGCTAGGCAAAAATATAGAAGTTGAACATGTAATAAATAGAGTCACATGGGGAAACCTCCTTGTGGTTGCGATAAGTGGTTCTCGCTCTCAATGGGGTGCATCTTAAGTTGTGTGTGGAACGCGGAGAGTAGTATGAGCCTCCACATGCTGGAGGTCTCTGCAGTGTCATGCACAATGAGCCACGTGATGAGACGCGTGGATTGACTGTTTCAGAAGCAGAGGCAACTGAGACTTGATCTCTGCCACCCAGATTGAGGTGAGTAACCACGTCAACATGAGGAGCTACTAAGTAGTGGGAATTGGGCATTCCAAATTGGGGAGAAAAGGGGATAAAAAAAAAAAGCCTGCACAAGGATACAGAATTTGGGCTCTTAATCTTGTGACAGATCTGCTTTTAAAGATAAGTCTAATCAACTAATAATCTGCAAAATGAAAGCACTTCATAAAACTGACCAAGAACTACTAATAATCTGCAGCTGTTTTTAAAAAGAACAGTTCACCCAAAAAGAAAGATCTGTCATAGTTTATTCACCTTCATGTCATGTCAAGACCTTGCATTGTTTAGAGTGTGTGCCACTGTAAGCAAGCCTCTTTCATGCATTATGAATGAACACACAATGGACGTCAATATTTTTCAGTTAAAACGACTGGAAGGAATGTTCTGTGTTCATTACAAGTTAAGCTCAATCGACAGTATTTGGAGCACAATGTTGAAACTAAAATCATGTCAATATGTATAATGATTACGCCTAGTATTAGTACTTTTGAAAAAATTTGTATTTTAATGTTTATGGATTTTTCTCAATCACTTCAACATAAAACTGTGATTTTTTTTCTTCTTCTTTTTTTAAATAAACAAGTGACGTTTTGAAATAATAATTTGTGGCAATGAACATTATGCCACAAATGCTGTCAGTTGAGTTCAACTTGTATTGAACCTGGAATATTCAAATTTAAATTGCGGGTTGTTTCTCACAAAAGCATCATATGCCTCCAGAAGACTTAGAATATGATTCACAAGCCACATGGAAAACTTTTATGATATAATTTGGCTCATTTTTTAAGCTTTAAAATTAGTCAATATCAACTGCCATTGTATTGACAAGACAGATTGGGCTATTTATTGAAAATTCTCCTTTTGTGTTTCACATATGAAAGAAAATACAAGTTTAAAGCGAAAGAATGGCAACTTACTAAAGAATTAACATTTTGGGGTTAACTATTCCTTTAATATGAACATGACATCTTGATAACACAAGTAACATTAACACTTTAATGAATCTTTGATTTGATTTCTATATAGGCGCTGAAAAGACATTTTCAGTTTACCTCTTTACAGGACTGTATGGAGATATACTCAGTGAATATCTTCTTTGCTCTGGATGCCATTTTAGACAGTGATTTGATCCTCTTGAAGTCCTCACATGCCAGCCAGAAATCCAGATTCTCCTCGCTGAACTCAGTTTGCAGGAAAGAGCGGAGCACTGCCAGGCCATCTGAAAGGTTAGAAAATGACTCTTACGCACTGAAAAAAGACTTAAAAGAGAATGAGAATCTGGGGTAAATATTTGAAAGTCTGGATTTGGAATACAGTGTGAATGTAAGTACTGAGACTGATGTGGATAAACTCTGCTGATGTAACAGTTGCAGAAATAAGAGAGGCGAATCTTACATTTGTGAGAAAGCAGTGCATCGAGTGACTCTGCCCATCTAAGAGCTTCTTCCGGAGTTGGTCTGAGAGAGAAGCAGACAAAGTGGTCAACAAAACCATGACTCATCACATTAGCGAGCCATACAAAGTAAGTATAGTACACAAAGTGGGTCATCTACTCACTATCCCAAAACGTCAGTATTGTTTTGATTGCAGAGATCTTTCAAGTCAATTATTAGGCTTCTAACGTAATTAAACACTCATCTTAATAGAGTCTTCTAAGGCAAGCATCACTATTACTATTTTTACAAACCCCTAATGATAAATATTAAATTTGGTGCATCATTTTGGTGCATAAGCCTTGGTAATAAGCAATGACATCCATGGACAGATGTTTTCCTTTTCTTTTTTCTTGCAGAAGATACAATGTGCAAAATATTACCATAGATTTAAACTGAAGGAGGCACTCTGTATATCTAGTGTCCAGCATATCATAGAGTATTTGGGATGGGCTCTTTTGACAATTTGACAATATAAACCAGCCATTACACCCTAGCAACCACCCAGATCACACTGGCATTATGGCTTTTGCACAGGCATTTTCTTCCAACATTTATATGTGACACAGTAGTTGTGCTGTCCTGGGGTCAGTTCAGGTGAAAAAGGAAACAATCACGTGTACTCACTTATCTGACTTGAGGATTTTCTCAAGCATGCCAGCTGGATTGCTGCCATGTCTGTCGTTGCTCTTCTTTCGCAGGAAAGTCAGTCGATTTCTCATGTCTTTGGCCCTGTGTGAGGAAGACAAAAGACATTAAATCAGGTGACTGATTGGCTACCGTAATTGTGTTACTGAAGAGCCAATGGGAGGAGATCATTTGTCCGTGTATAGTGTCTACAGCCGTGAGATTTATTGTGGCGGGACAACTGACAGTAAAGGCGTTATGCTTTTGCCCAATAAACAAGAGAATGCACACACAAAATGAAAGTTCACTATCATCAGTTTTATTCAGTCCTCCCATTTTCATATTACTAAAAAAAATTATCTAACATTGGGAACTTAATTTAACTGAGTTGATCCAACTAAAAAAGTGCCTTGTCTGCTTGACTTCATCCTTTTGCATTGGGACAACATGAATATATTTGTTTGTTCGTATAACTGTAACTGGGCAGATGATTTTTCTTTCCCAGCATGCTTTGCATGCGACCCAGCAGGGAGAGTTAAAATTAATTGTTTTTATATTTTGTGCAAGATGAATATAAAGGGGGACACTTATTAGTGTTTAATGTTTGTTATGTTGAAATTTAGAAGAATTTCAGTTATTTTGTAGTTTTGTGGGTTTCCCATCATGGTGAAGAGTGGAGCATGCATACTTGCATTTCTTGTCACTAGAGGACAATAACCAAAATATTTTAATTTGAGTTATTTTTGACATGTTACATTTTGTTGGGATTATTTGATTCTGTTATGATCCCACCTACTTTAAGTGTTTAAACTGAAATAACATGGTAATTTTAATTTAAGCAAACTAATTTAAAAAATGTGGAACCACTTTCCTTGATTGAATTAATTAAAAGTTAATCCAAAGTGTGAGCAGTTTATTTATCTATCTACTTTCATTTATTTATTGAGTGTGGAAACATTATGTTAGCATCTCTTTAACCAACCAAAAAAAAATATCTTTGTGAACAAACAATTGTAATCAAATACCTCAATAGGGTGAATCTCACATAGAAATGTCCAGGTCACCCCAAAATCAAAAGAAAAAAAGTAAATAAATAAATTATATGTTGCATAAAGAAAATGAAGAATATTTTATGAACAATTACATTTTTACATTCTAAATTATTTGTATTACAACTAAGCACATTTCCCTCCAGAATTATCTCATTCATATTACTGTAATACAGTAATACCATCCAGTCTGGACACAATGATCAGCATCAAATATATTCAGTGCAAAAACTACTATCATGGTGTAAACTTTTTCCAGACAATTGTAAGCATTTTTTGAGAGTCAACCAATAAACTGCAGATGAAGAACTTAATTATACACAGGCAAAAAGAAGAGAGAAAGTGGTTTGACTCACAAATTTTTGGATTTCTTCTTTTTGACAGCACTTTTTCCTGTGTCACATTTACAGTTTGTCTTGCCACAGACCTGTGGAAGATACCACTTATTTTACCATGTGATATTGTTATACTGATATTTAAATATCCTTATAACAATTAATTCTGGAACACAGAATGCATTAGTATTTGCAATATGACTTTATTTCTGTGTATAATGGAGATACATACCCTCCTCCCAGTGAAAAGCAGACAGATCTGGTGGACAGATCCTCCATTCTTGGTCAGCTCTTTCCTCAGAGTCTGTGGCGAGGGGATTGCCCAGCGCTCCGGAGTCTCCCGCTTGGCCTCTATACAGTCGATGGCCTGATCGGAGATGAAGCGAGGAGACCTGGGCTCCTGCAGTAAACTGCCCTCACTGTGTGTGCGTCTGTGGAGAGATCTATGCACACACAACCCTCCACTCTGCTGCACACCGGAAGGAGATGTTTCTACCATACTCCTCCTTTTAAGAAAGCCTTCATCACTGTCTGCTTCCTCATCATCTTCCTCGTCATCCTCATCTTCATCGTCAGTGGACGGTGAAGTCATAGCATCTGTATTGAAGGAGCGATCCAAGCACAGCTTGGGAATGACTAGAGGAGAGGAAGAGGATGACGACGATGTGGGTCTTGCGCCAACACTGATCGTCTCGGATGCGCTCTCACCCTCCCCCTGCTCTCTCTTCTCGAAATCTGACTCTTCCGAACCTCCTTTCACCTCCTTCGGTCTCTCCTTCCAGATCTCAGAGGTCTCCATGTACACATTTTTGCAGCTGTCTCGTGAAGGTGGAATGGTTTGGCTGGCATCTCCAGAGCTGAAATGTAGGTCTGGATAAGAGAGCCGCTGAGCTGGAGAGCTGCATTTTGTACTTCTCATGATGGGGGATGCAGAGGGGCATGATGGGGAACAGGGCTCAGACATACTGTGAGGGTTGAAGCCCAGCAGACCCAGATCAGTCTGTTCAGCTGCTTTTGGTTCCAACATCTGTCAATACAGAGATTAATTTGAAATATAACAGATGGCTTTAGATTTAACACACACTTAGTATGTCTCATTGTGGCTCTGAAAATCCATTAGAGGAAATCTTGAAGCAAAAATGCAAACATGTATAAACATCCTTAAAAAAAGAGGTTTATGCTTAAAATAAGAAAAAAACAAGCTGCCAATTTCAGTATGTTAACATACATAGTTTTTATGGCGATACAGCAGGTTTGTGCATTGTCCAGTTACAGTCTTCAGTTCTCACTGGTTGCTAGGTAGTTTTTGTCGGGGTTATTGGTGGTTGCTTACTGGTCTAAATCAAAGAGATTGCCCTCAAGTCGCTATGATATTCTGGTCCCTATATTGGGTCACTCCTTCAGTGTAAATCTATAGGATGTTTTTCTTATAGTGTGCCAGGTGGAAATTGTAAATAGTTAATCTGAATGCTTAGAAAAGTAAAAGCACACCTCTCCTCAAGAGGCTGTACATTTGAGGTATAATTCATATCTGTGCAGGTTGAGATTTTGGGCTGAAGAATATTACAGATGATATATAATAATAGTTTATTCTATTAAATTAAATTAAACTTCTATTAAAGTACACCAGGGCTAAAGGTACCACTTAAGGACATTTTGCTAATTCTGGTCACAAAATGTATCAAGTCAAATAACTATCCATTGGAGGATAGTGAAATCTCATTTAAACTGAATAACAGTCTATGCCAAGTCCCTTGGTAAACAAACCCTAATTATTAATGTAGATACAGTTGATCCACAGTGGCTGTAAATAAATCAATACTAATCAGAAAAGCAGCATATTAAAAGCCTAAGTATTGTGAAAACTACATTTCCAAACGTCCAATATCTTAGCTAACTGAATATGAAAGCATATAAACACTACATTATTGCATTTTATTGGGAAGGAAAGATGGAGAGAGGGAAAATAATAAAAGAGAAAAAAATAGATCAATGTGTGCTTTACATCTCGGTATCACTGTTGAAAAGGTTAATGTATTCATGTGCCTTACAGACCTAATCAGCTCATTAAGTAGTTTGCTGGTGGAGCAACTGACTCACAAGCTCTTTAAAGCCACAGAACAAAAGCTCTGACACAAGGAGTTAAACTAGAATTTCTGACATGCACCACCATTAATGGCTATCTAACATATATTATCATATCTATAATTAAGCAGTAATATACAAGATTTTACTCCCACAGTCCTTATCAAAAATCACATTCCATGCCTTGTGTCAAGTTAAGATACATTGAAGTGTTTAAACTTACATATATCAATAATAATTCATACATTTACTCCACCACACCTTCTCCAATATCACACACGCCAATCAAATCAGAACGGAGGTGCTAAATATACATGAAATCTCACTTCCAACAATCAGACAGCAAAAGCAGGAAACACAGCACATGCACAATAAATATCTAAATGACCTCACCTCACAAAGATCCAGTGTTTCCCCTTTCAAACAAATAATGTATTACTCCATTGTACTATCATGCATTACAGCAGCCTTACTTCTCTCTCTCTCTCTCTCTCTCTCTCTCACACACACACACACACACACACACACACACACACACACTCTCTCTCTCTCTCTCTCTCTCTCTCTCTTTCACGTGGTCACATGCGCGTATCTGTTTGTGCTAGTCTGATGATGATGTCGCTGCTCTCCTGATGTCACTTGCCCACCGAGTGAGAGAGAGAGCATGAATAAGAAACAGAAGATGCAAACATTATGTTTAAACTTGTATGTACAGTGTATAAATTGTAGTTGAGAGAGCATCTGTCTCTTACACTGTCAAGATGAAATTAAAATTGATCCTATTTACTTTTTCTTAATATACATTGTCTTTTTGAGAAAGATTCATTAGTGCACATTATTCCAAAGAGGAAGAAAAACCTGGCAGCACTACAGTACTGTTCTACATTTACGTACTATATAATTACAACAACTAGAGTAATTACTAGGTACTAACCATAAACCTAACCCCAACCCTAACCTTAAACCATATTAAGAACATGTAGTAACCTAATGTTACTCAGTACTTTCTTGGGTAAGTGCACTGTAAGTATTCTGAAAGTACATGTACTATAAAATAAAGTGTAACCAAAAAAACGTTGTAGTTTTTATTAAATTGCAATAAATTGCTCCACCCCTGAAATAACTTTCCTTTTTTGATGACATCATCAAGCCCTCTTATTTTTCAATCAATCCCCTCCATCTACCTGTCATACAGCCTCAAGGATCTATTTTTATCTGATCTAACCCACACAAATGTCTTTAGTTGGTGTAACCTTAATTGAGAAGTACATTTTGTCAGATTGGACTGATTAGGCAGGAATATATAAATATATATAGCTGCAAGCAGCAATGACAGTGTCATGTTCTCTGTTGTCTTTTGTTTTTGTGCTGTTATTTTGAAGTTTAGTTTAGTTCCTGTTTCCTGTTTGGTTTTTGTAGTCCTTTGTAGTTTCATTTTATGATTGGTTTTCCCCTAATTAGTTCTCATTCCCTGATTATTTCCCCAGGTGTTCCTTATTCCCTTGTTTGTTCCTTTGTGTATATAAGCCCTTTTAGTTTCCTTGTTTCCTTGTTAGTTCTTGCATGTTTTTGATGCTCTGTGCCAGGTCTCCCCTGTTTGCTTGTTTCTGAGTTTTTCTTTATGTTTTTGAATAAACTGCTGCGTCTAGATCCTCATTCTCCGCCTGCTTCGTCACAGACAGGCCCAAGCACCATGGGTCCATTTCCAACTGGTGGTTTTTGGAAAACAATGCATGATGGACAAATGCATTTGTTCCAGACACCATGTCTTACCTTCTAGGTTAACAACTTTGATGTGTGTGGCAAATTAAATAAATGTGTAATTATGGCAAGTTTTGGAATACGCTTGAAAATTTGTTGTTGCCAGCTGGAGGCCCTATGACTGTGACCCAGCATATCCACATCCATGTCAAAAGCATTATTAAACATATTGCTGAGTTTGTCATTATTGAATACAAAGACACTGCATGCAAATTTTGAAATTAATCGGACCAATGTTTACATTTAATGCCACATTCATATTGTTCCATGTTATAGCACCACCAAATGGCCAAACCCCTTAACTTTTTCTATGTGTTCTCAGGTTGAGCCAGACCCCGAAGCCGCCGCCATTTGCGCCATTTAGAATTTCAGCCGCCGCCAGCCAATAATTTCGTAAGCCAAATTGAGCCGCCATCTGATAAAGTTTGGCTGAGCCGGCTAGAATTATTTGCATCAAATAATAATTCTATCACATAGAGACATACACACACGAAATATATAAACAATACACGAGATCTATTTTCCCACTGGATTCATAACAGCACAATCTTGTGCTCGTTGCTACGATACACAGACTCACAGTGAATTGACGACCAATTAAAATTGCTCGTTTTCTGTACAGAAGAAGCAATGCATTTTTTTCTCGCACAGAGGTGAAATGACGGAAAGAAGCAAGCAAGGTAATTTTGATCTCAATTCTCACATACTTTCCTAATTCCTACTTACTTTTTTTTTTTAACTTAAGCCTACCCAGACTTTTGTTAAATATTCAGGGCACAGTTGCACAAACACCTGAATCAAAGATTGATGTTATGAACCAAATATTCTGGAACGGAGAGATTTATAGCACTGAACGTGATATTACTGCAGTAACAAACCACCGTTTCCACATTGCTAATTCACGACGCATGCTTCAGTGTACATTGAAGTGAAATGTGCAAAACTTTGTCCAAAATAATACTGATAACAGTGTGTGTTTATATTAAAGCGAGAACACGACAGGCAAAAACATAGTTTTTTTACTGGTCAATTTTGAGATTTTTGGATATTTGTCATCAATAACATGTCTCTTTCAGACTTGTGATGAAAAAAAGTCTGAAATACACATTTAGGTCTTTATTTTACTACACTTCGTCTGTTTACGTCTGTAGATTTCTCATAAATTCAACAAAAGTTTGCGTTCTTAATCAACATACTTCTCCATGATCTCTGCGTCACCCTCTCATCACAGTATTGCATTTTGTAGAAATATAGTGTAAGCCATGCATTGCTTGGAAATATTGAGATCTAGTAAATCAGTATAACATAGACATCTGTAGACATGAAGTGGCAGCTTCAGCCATTTGCAGCTATGAAAAGTTTGGCGGCTGCAAACATTCGTTTGACTCTGAATGTTTCACTGAATCAAAATGACCAGTTTTATAATTTTGGGCCAAAGTGTTCAAGAGTTATAAGCCAAAATAGCAATTTTTGCTATCTCCTGACCAGTAGGGGGCAGTGTGGCGAAATGCTGCAGGTAACCTCAAGGCAAGGCGAGTTTTGTCACAATCCGTCACAGTGTTGCGGAGATACAGTATGAAGTTTATTTTGGCATGCTCACCGTCAACTTTGTGAAGCCATTTCTCAGGAAAGATTTCAAACATCGAAAAAAAAGTGATAACTTTTAAGGAGCTCCATCTCACAATTGCTTTAAAACTATTTTGGTGGAAATTGGACAAAATTGTAGGATGAGTAGAGAAAAATTCAAAATGGCGGACCATCTAGTCAGGCGGAAATTGAAACATATCCATTGACAATTTTACATCAGCAGTGTCTTGACATTATTCTAAAGAATTTTGAAACAATTCATATAAATATAAGAGGGCTATTTCAAAGTCTGTTAAAAGTGCCATACTTCCTGCTGCCAGTTGGTGCTATAACCTCATTACCAAGCATACAGCTGCATTTTCATCAAAATCACACAATGCACACAGAGAAGATATAAGGCACTTCCTGTTTTCCATTTTTCACCATAAATGTATTGCTTCACCATGGCGACACTGTTCAAAATATCAAAAATCTGTTCGAAATTAAGCATAAACAATGGCTTGGCATGATGTTTGTACAAATTTGGTGCCAGTCACATGATTCCCCTAGGAGGAGTATTGAATAATAATAATCCTTAGAAGAACAATAGGGCCTCCACACTTTCACTGCTTGGGCCCTAAATATAGGAAGCACATAATATCAAAGCTTATTTTTGCACTTCCAACAATGTACTCCTTTTCTAAGGTAAGTTTCAAAAGTGCTAAAAGGTTATCCATTTTTTTCTATGGTACATTAAAATGTTTTGTTGCTTGGTTTACAAATTTGCATGTAAAATTCTCTAATAGAGGTTTAGTGTGAACATTATTTTCAAAAACAAGAGGAAAACAGTATTCTGTTGCTTTATAATAATGACCAACATATCGGTTATTGGCCGTAACTTTGAAATAATTATTGTATTGGCCAACATTTTTAACCCCAAACTCAAGTCTTGTCATATTAGCCATTTTTGCCATAATTAATGTCCTATTTCCCTCTGAAATATGTCACATTACAAAATTAAATGGTTTGTGGATGCCATTTCACATTGACTTTTAAGGAAAGAGCTAAACTACAGACATTTGAAGATAAGTAAAGGACACAGCTCTCGGGAGGCAATGTCAGGTTGCATCTGTTAGCTCTGTTTATGAAGAACTACCTTTCCTAAGACAGTATACTCAATAACTGATGCAGAAATGCAGACAGGCTATGGTTAAATGTGAAATCCAAGTATGTGTGTGAGTGTTTGTGTTGTGAGTGTGCATGTGTTTCATTTTGTACCTGGTCAAAATTGCCCCTTAGTGCAATTTGCTTGTCAATATTGTCTCTCAGACACTGAACGACCCTCCTCTTCTGTTCAGCTGAAAAGGCTTCTAGGCTGAACAGACACTCAGTCCTCTACAGAGACACAGAAACAGTGCATGTAACTGACATTGTGGGAGTGTTTGTGAAAAGATGTGTGTATATGCATGAAAGGAGAGAATTATTCATCACAGTCTCATTAATTTGGGAAAAAGGAGGGAATTGAAGGTTCATTCATCTTTAAAGTTTTAATCAAACGCACATAATAAAAGACCATCTTTTAAGAACCCTCAATATCATATGCTATTATGCAGGAGAATGGCATAAGAGATATGCACTCATACACACTCAGACATTAATGTCAGTGTGTGAGTGTGTATGTGCAATGTGTTGTCAGGGAGATGGGCAGATGGCTGGGATGTGTTTGCTCGAGTGAGCTGGCTACGTCTTTCAGGCAGCTTTAAGGGCTCTAACATGTGACGTAAACTCTGGGCACAAGAGGCCCTCCATTTAACAGCCTCACACTATTTACTTCCCATTAATGTTTACCGCAGGGCCATCCTGTTGGGTCACCGCTTCGGGAAACACATTAAACTGCATGAGATTTTTAGTGCGGTACATTGATTGTTCACCCCAAAATTAACATTCTGTCATCATTTACTCCCCTCATGTTGTTCCAAACCTGTATGACTTTCTTTTTGTTCCTCAGAACACAAAAGGAGAAGCAGAATGTTCATTCTAAGGCCAATGTATGGAAAAAGATGTAATGAAAGTGAACGGGGACTGAGGCAAACATTCTGGATAACATAATCTTCTTGTGTGCCAAAGAAGAAATAAAGTCATAGTGGTTTGTAACTCAATGAGTGTGAGTAAATAATGACAGAAATTTTTTTTGTGTGTGAACTATCTCTTTAAATTGTACTGTAGGCAGGGATCTGGGCTAAATGAGTAGGTTGGTGCGCAGGATCTCACCTCTATCCAGTAGGAGATGTACAGCCGCAGTTTGTCTGCAGGAACTGGAGAGAAGAAGAAAGAGGTGTGAATTTCTTCATCCTGAGGCTGAGCATTGCTATGTTATGAAAGGAATGCCTTGGTGTATTTTTTACCATTTCCTGACTCTGGGGGTATATGTGAACACCCACATGTACCATGATATACAGTATGTACAATAAATACACAGTATGGTATTTAAATTTACTTGAAAACCAGAAGCACTTCAAACACCATTATGCTTCAAAATGAATGGGTTAAGCAGTGACAGAAGTATCCTGCAGTGTGACACCATCAAAACAACATAATTTGACATTTTTATAAATCTGTATAATTGTTAAGCATGTGGTTTATAGAGAGACTACATAGAAAATTGGGACAAAAATTAATCTGTCACATTACAGGACATTTTAATTAAACTGCAAAAAAATCTAAAAGATTTTTTTTTTTTTTTAAATTTAATACAAATGGTCACCAGTTACAGAACCTAAAATATACACATCCATTATGTATACAGTATATACTTATATACTGCCAATGTAAATTGCATAGAAAAACAGTCACAATTAGGGCAACACAATTAGTCAAATAAATAATCAAGATGGCAATTACAGCAGCCACAATTATCAAACCATGAAGTGTCAGTTATAACATTCCAGTTGGGTCTACTCCTGCTGCATCAATATTATTTATTTATTTATTTATTGCTGTGATTAAGCATTGTAACTAATCACAGACATGTCTATTGCTTGTAAATTTGAATAACAGGTTTGTTTTTCATGAGGAAAATGTTGAAGTTGACTGTTTAGCCAATGCCTTGATTTAAAGATGTATAAAACAGCAAAAAAAGATCTTTAGTAACAGTTCTCATCTTATTCTGGATGTGTAGCCTACATAAAGATCTGTATATGACATGCAGATGCCCCACACAATAGACCTATTTTAAAGTAAATTCTTTTAATTGAAATGAATCACAAATATGAAACCAAGGGATATAATACATGTTCACAATGTTACTAATACATAACATTCACAGGCTGGATAGACCTTCACTGTAAGTGCTTGAACCACATATTAAAAGACAATTGTCAGCATGGTGATGGTTATTTCAGAAACTGAGATGTCAAATAAAGATTGGATTAAGATATAAATGCCCTCTGTGCCACATGCTGCTGTATTTTTGTCAGCAGGAAGGTGAAGAAAACACAGTCCCACCCACCCTGCCTATAAAAGGCCATACCGGAGACATGACCATTGTTTCAGCAGACAGAGAGGGTGAGGAGAGCTGGACTCTCATAACACACACACATTCACACACCCATGACACCTCCTTCCTGACTGTCACACTACTAACACATGGTCACAAATAACACAGGGTGGAACTCCCCTCCACTCTAAAAACAAAACAGTCCAGAGAGATACATCACACACCCACACACACACACACGTATAAATAGACAGACAGAATGATGGATCGGCAAACAGACAGACAGCCATATGTAAAATGTTTCTTACCATTTACACAGTAAATATTAAAACTACACTATATAACTTTTTTGCTAGAAAATAACAAAAATGTATTAATGAGAGTGCAACACAAAACCATGTCTTTACCAAAATACACTTTGATTAACCTATAATAATGATCGTGGGAAATTGCATACATACGTCATACGCCCGGGCGTGTTTAAGTCATTTATGTACACAGAGAACATAAGCTCCGGCTACTGTTGTGTACATGTATGAGTAGTGTAGACTGGAAGATTTTTTGTCACAACTAACGAGAAAGATTTACCATGGATAATTCAAAACAGCAAACCTCCAGGGAATCACTTTGTAAAAACAAAGTAACCCTGAACAGAGCAGAGTCTACAAGCAAAAAGTGAAATGGACAGAGTCTGTAATAAAAGCCGAACCAACATCGGCTTGGCTTTTCAAAGGTGGCGACAACCCCGAGATCTGAAAGGATTTAAAAGCGACCCAGAGATGGCTTTTTTCTTACTCAACAGGTAAGATATTTTATTGATATGGTTTATTTAAGTTGTGTAATCACACACACACACACACACACACACACACACACACACATATCTGTGTAGTGAAAAACAATAATTATACTGTAATCGGTGCAGAACTTTTCACTTGCTAGCACACGTGTGTATTTTTCTTTATAACAGCAATAACTTATATAAATAAATAATTTAGTCCTAGGCTTGCCAAGAACATGTGAGTCTTGAAATGATGTTGACCACTGGTTGGTAACAATGACAATCTATAAATTAGTTACTGCTGTGGTCAATTTGGCCAGAACATCCTGCAGTTATAAAAACTTTCCAACGTTTGACCTTATCAGACTAGCAATCATTATGTCTAATATTAATGCATGTTGCCAAACTTTTGTAATGTCATTTATTTCAAAACATTAATGTTTCCAATAAGTCAAAAAAAGTCTGCTCAGATGACATGTTTTTGGATATCCGTCTTTTCCTTTCTTTCATTATTTATTTGACAATTCGCTCTGATAAGATGTCCTGTATTCATGTGTACACCGGTGCCTCAAATCACATTCATCCATGCAGAGGAGCAGAGCCGAACCACAACTTACGTCATTACCAAAACCATG
This sequence comes from Xyrauchen texanus, assembly GCF_025860055.1. NCBI lineage: Eukaryota > Metazoa > Chordata > Actinopteri > Cypriniformes > Catostomidae > Xyrauchen > Xyrauchen texanus. The sequence goes on from NC_068279.1 coordinate 40,095,164, forward strand.
TTCTTCCACAAGACACATACAGTTTTATTTTTTAACCACTAGAGGGCCAAAAGTTACATAGTGTGGCTTTAAGAACTCTGTTTATTTCAGTTTGTTTATCTTAGCCAGATGTTAGTGGATACAAAGTAAACTAAGAGCAAGAAATGCCTTTGCTCTAAATAATGAAACATACATACATTATACAAGTGTCCTTATGTTTAATCAAATAATAAAGTGTACAGAATAACAAACCATCCTGCAGGTCTATCTGATGGAGGTAGAGTGGACTCTGCAGTACATTACAGCGGCCTGCTTCATCTTCCCTGGTCAACAGTATCAGGTCTGTGTAGATGAATACTGTAGCCTACAGGGGGCGATACAGTCAACAGTTAGTACCACACTGAAACATCACCGGCTGACCTTTTTGTGTCACTCTCACTCATTTTCTGGCCATGTGAAGACAAAGATAACCCTTTATACTGTTCTTTAAATTATTTAGGTCTTTAATAATTTACATCTTTAATTGAAACATGAGGCAGCAAGTGCAAATATATAATTTCACAAATCTTACAGAACAATAAACTGTCCTTTCCTCAGGGATCTGCTGGTAATTCTGCTAAAGTATTATTATGTTTCTAACACTAGATGGGTAACAAGTGAAAACTTATGAAAACATGTCTGTTATACATTTTCTTTAATTCAATCAAAAGGAAAAAAAATAAGGTTGCAATGAAATTTTTTTTAAATGTACTAAGCTTACGTTTCTTTTTTTATTATTATTGATTTCAGGGTAAAATTTGGACATGGACACAGTGTGTGTGTGTGTGTGTGGTGAGGGGGCTCTAACGATGCCCACTGCTTGGCCAACTCCTGGAATTTGGCCAACTTAATAAAATCAGCCCATCTAATTCACAGTAAAACACACACATTCATTCTAGGACACTGAAGGAATGTGGTTAGCGATGAGCAGCTCATCCTTCTTAAACACTCTGATCTTTAGAAACTCTAGACTGCATTACTAAAACAGGTCTCTAAGCAAAATTGATGTCAGCTGGCATACAGATGGAGGCCCTGCCAGGGAGAACAAAGGATGTCACAGGCTCTCAAAGGGAATTGCTATAGATACAAAGTAGATTTTAGAGGCTATTGTGGCACTCTCAGATTTATCTTAGCACAATATTGCTCATGCTGAGGAATCAAGAGAGCATGTTATTCCCAAACTGCAGGTTCCTCTAAGGCTGTAGTTGAAAAAAGACTGAGATCAAGATATCTGTTTTACCTCTATGAGGAGCACAAATTTTGTGTCAGGCATTATTGTCACAGGAAAAAATATCCAATAATGGTTTAATGAAATGGATCTAATAGAAAAGGTAGTGTTTCCTCCAGTGCAAAAAATGCATCAGTGCCTCTAGACTAGGAGACTTTTAGAGTGGTATCATGAGAACAATCTAAAACCCTGACTGAGCAAAGAAAAGTAAATTCTGCTGAAAGGGGACACCAATTCTTTACAGATACAGGTCACTTTCAGAGCTCACAAACATGATATTATAAGAATCCCTCCTGCATTATTTTATCTAAGACAAGAAATGTGATTTAGATTCTTTACTCTACACTGAAAGAATTTGAAAGGCCGTGCCTTGAATAATCAAAGTTACATAGAATGAAAATGATAATCTACTTTGAATGTTGGCATACAAAATATCCGTCTGCTCCTCTCACGAGGCTATTGTATGACTTCAGAAGACTTGGAATAAAGTCATATGGACTTATTTTATGTGGGGGTTTTTTCAACAAAAGATACATTCTGCAAAAACGTGATAAGAAAGTGGTGAATGTAAGTGATGGAAACGGCTTATTCTCATGAACGATGACGTGTCATGACCATTTGTAAAGCGCAATGGCAATGTGCTCATCGGATTGGTGTGCAAGAGCTTGACGTGACTGGATCAACGAAAGGCCCGACTATGGCACACATTTCTTCAATCTTAGCCCTGGTAAGTTGAAAGTGCTTCACCCACAAATCGATGTTAAAGTGGGTCCTCAAAATCCACTAGAACTATTTTGAGCGCCGGCAATCCCAGGCATATGGAGGCTGTTGGCGAATGGGAATAGCTATTTGAGCCCTCATATGTGGGCTATTGCACTTATTCTGCGACGTCTCCTGGCAGCATTTAACATCATAGTAATCTACAATTGCTTTATTAAGCAAATACAACTATCCCCGAAGCAAAGAGGTCATTAAGCTGCTCTATGACAAAAAGGCGGGCTCCCTCAAGATAATGCGCATTTACAACCTGAAACGTGCAATGTTTTCCATATTCTTTAGTCACATTTTCAGAATTGTGTATTAAAAATGCTAAAAACTTTGATGGAAACCCAGCTATAATCTCTCCAAGTAACAGTAATGAGATGAAAAAGAGAGCAACAGTTTTTGAAATTAAAATATTTTCTCATAACCCAGATTAAAATGCAGAGCCGTCTATTTGTAACTGCAATTTATAGACTGATTCCCTGAAAAATGTAAACATTGTGACTGTTGCGCTAACAAAAAATTGCAATGTTTAATCATCATGACCAGCCGACAAGATTTGGAAAACAGTCATTATTTTTGCAGTCTCATTTGGTGAAGTAAGTGGTGTAGAAATTACACACTTCAGCCTGTCTCCTGATTTTTCCATTAATCCTCCTAAGCAATGAAAGAGCAACCTCTAAGCAAGGCTGTAACCATGTCTTGAACATTGGGGGGACCAAACCATTTTGGGGGTGACGGGTGTTGTGGTCACAAATATAATGGTCCTCTTTGGTCCTTTAATGTAGTAAAGCTCTGAATGCAATACTTTTCTAAATAAAGGCTTGATATACGATAAAGGCCCAAAATTGTTTAATTTTTGATTTTAAATGATACATGCATTTTTAAAGTACAAGACATACACTGTGTCTGCATTGCAGCAATTTGCCTGTTTCTTTTTGTGCTGTATCAAAGAAAAGACGAATATAATTTGAATTTCTTTTCATCACTGATGTATCTGTATCTGACTTTGTCAGCTGGCTAGCAAAAAGAAAATACACAAAATGATTTACTGCTCTCAAGTTTTCCCTCGTTTTCTTTTTTTATAGGTAATTTACTTAAAGTCAAGAGAATTTTCTAAAAAGCTCCTTCAAATACCAGATTACCACATTCATTCAATTCCTTTACAATATACACACATTCACTCTTTGTCTTAAGCCTGACATGCTGTAAACTGCTCCGTTAATGTTTTCACATTCAAAATTATGAGTGACATATAAATCACATACTGTATGTGACTTTAAATTCAAAACTTTGCCAAATGGTGAATAGTTTGCACCATGGGAAATTAATGTCGGTTGGTACAACATTTAAATCAGAAAACAGTGGGCAAATATTGCATGTTTAGTTAAATAATGACATCTTACATGACACAAACACTCTTAAACTGAACTGCTGACACTGACGCATGCGTGCTGTGTTGTGCTGGGATAATCCGTGAGATTTCCGCTTAGCGTATTGAGTCAAGCCTTCATCGATTTGATTGGCTATCTCAAATGACATTGACCAGCGGTGGTAGACTACTGAGTGCAGTAAAAATTTAATTTTTTAAACCATTATGTTATTTCTGCAACAGCTTAATTACAATTAAACAGTTTAATGGACTGCAGCAGAACAGCAACAAGGATATCAATTATTGTGGGGACAGTCTGGTCATATCTGATTATTGGGGGGTCCCCATCAGTATATATTGTGGTTACAGCCCTGTCTCTAAGCAATAACATTTTCTAGAGTGGAACGCGAGAGAACTGTTACCTTAAGAGCTATGTGTTTACTGTCATGAAGGATCATTTCCTCTGATAACATCAGGATTCTCTCAGGGCTGCACAGGTCCAGTGGCTGTGATACACAAACGTTAGAAGGGTTCAATTAGTGATGGGGAGTGGACTCCAAAATAGTCTATTCCTCGACTCTGACTCATGAGTCGACTATGATAAAGGAATCTAATGAATAAGAAGTTGTGATTGGCTCAAAATAATGAATTGGCATTCTTAAGAACCAATCACATCCTCTACAAACACCTTTTGGTTGGTGGGACACCACCTCATTCATCATGTGCATTTGAGTGAGCGATAATGTGAGTGCAAGCAAAAGAGAGGGAGGGTGTGACCGATTTTGGAAGTTTGTGTAATATTTATTCAATGTAAGGGACAGTGGTTGGAGAAGTGGATTCTCCCAATTTGTCTAGTTTCTATATGACAATGTAATTATTTCCGAGCTAGCCGGTCTTTTTATATTTTCCCTCTATATGATATGAGCAGCAATTAGGGAATGACATTTTTGCCAGTCATTTTAGGTAAAGTTATGTAATGTCTCACATTTAAAAAACTCTTAATAGAAAATAAAAACTACATTTAGTGTGCGGTTAAAGACTGCAATATTCACAGGACCATCGCCAGAATATGCATAGAATAGGAAATACTACTTAGTAAAAGTGGTAACTATTCTAGGGGCCCACGGGTCCCACAACAATTTTTAAACTGTATTTTTTTTATACAAAAGGGGCCCAGACCAATATGCAGTCAGGGGGCCCAGAATTATTTGGTACTGCCCTGCAGGTAAGCAAGTGATATTTTATCAAAGCAATAACCAATATATCTTAATTATACCCACTGCTATTTAATTCGTTGTGGTCAAGACTGTTGAGTTTAAAAAGCTGCCATTTAAAAATGTTCCCCATAGGTTCCACAAAAAAGCAACCATACTGTACGTTCCGTTTAGAAACAATGGTCCAAATTAATATTTTTTTTATTTGATTACATATCCATACTATGCCTATTAAAATTTCTAATTTATCAAGGAGTAGCAATCAGATGCAATAAGCAGTGGATTGAGTGAGCTATATACAAGTGATTTTATAATTCCATTGATTTTGTGGTCATGCCTGACAAGCAATTTTGGGAGTGAAAATATGGCACTGTCCACTAATTGCCATCCCTGGTGACAGCCCTGAATTTTGAAACTATCCTGATTGAGTCGAAGAGTCGGGAATCAGAGTTGTCTCCAAAAAAAATCGAAATCGAACACCCCTAGGTTCAATGACATGATTGGCTGCCACTCATACACAAATTGTGGCTGAAATGGTGTCACAGTGGCAAAGGGCTGTATATTTGTAAAACTGGTCAAAGATGAAGCTGTGGGGATAATCACATTAACCAGCTCAAATATGTCAATGGAAAAAAATATATTTTTTTAGTTTTAACGTGTCAAGTTTGTAAATATGTATTTTTTTGTGTCCATGCTAATTTGATTCATTTCTGGAAGAAAAAACATTTTGAGCATTTTCTAAAAAAAATGTTAAAAAAAAAATGTGCATAGCATTTTATTGTACCTATACTGTATATTTACATTTACATTTACATTTATTCATTTGGCAGACGCTTTTATCCAAAGCGACTTACAAAAGAGGAAGAACATCAGCGAATCATCTTAGGGAGACAGTGGTACAAAAAGTGCCATATTACAAAGTTTCACTATCATCAGAATAGTATACAAAACAGATTTATGTGCAACAAGAAATGTAAATTATTTATTTTTTTTTTTTTAGTGACCGGCTAAGTGCTTTTGGAAAAGATGTGTTTTTAGCCGTTTTTTCAAGATAGAGAGCGAGTTAGCTTCCCGGATTGAGTTGGGAAGGTCATTCCACCACCGTGGTATGATGAAACTGAAAGTCCGGGAAAGTGTTTTGGTGCCTCTTTGTTTTTGTATATACACAGAATAGCACATAAGTCATTAGGTAATAGTAGATCAAATGAATTTAAGCTGCCATTATTGACAAGATATACTGATATATTAGCTCTAACTACTTAAATGCAATCAACTAGGTGATACCTTAATCTAGATGATCTCTTAACGTAAACTTTAAAAATCGATTAATAATTAACTTTAAAAACATTATACAATAAATGATCCAATATTAGATTAAATTAATAAACTCAACGCACCTGCACAAAAACAGGGAAGATGAGAATTTTAGGGGCCAAACTGACATATGTCCCATAGTTGGAGTGGGGCAGGTGGGATTGGACGATGGTGCAGTTTTGGTAGTTGGAAAAGCTCTGTCTGTAGGATGAGGGAGGCATGGTGGTAGTCTTCCCACTCAGAGACCTGCATAAGGTGGCTTGTGCTTGCAATCCCCCATCCGGCAGGTATCCTGGACTCTGCTGCAGCCCTCTGCTAGTGTGAGGCTGATAGATTCTTCCTATGAATTGACAGGATATATCACACTTATCAAAAATTAAAAAAAGTACCACAATTACCATTACCAAGTACTATCACCCTTTTTGTACATGTACCATTGTAATACCATGTTATTCTTTGGAGTATGTGCCATGGTATACAGTATATCAAAGTAGCATGGTATTACTTCTTGGGGAGTTTTTCTTTGCCAGTGTTGTCTTTTGATGCTCTCTGGGGGGTTTGTAAGGTACTGTTCTATTTTTCTATCATCTACAAAGCTGCAATGGAACAATATGCATTCTATAAAGCACAACATAAATACTTTGCAACAGAACATTAAAACTGATCCTCTAACATGGTAAATTAACTTTTTTTGTAAATAAACAGTGCTCGGAAACTGTTTATGTACAGACGCTCTTTTCTTTCATTATTTTCACTTAAAAGCAGACTTGTGTAGAAGTGTGACTTTTTCAACTGATCTTAGATCAGCCTACATCAAATCTCCTCCTAAATTTTTAAAAGAGATAAAGATTCAAATGGGCTCCAAATGGGTTAATGTCTTACCGAGAGTTCCTATTGTTCCACTGTTGTCAGAATAAACCGGCTGCAATATCTGCAATTTAAAACATTCACACAAGTGGCAATGGTTACCTCAGCCTTCACAAAAATGGGTCAGTTAGAATAAATATGAAAATATCTTTTGGCTACAGTTAGTGTGCATGAACTGGCGAGCTGGCACAGATAGAAGCCCTAGTTTCTAAAGGCCAGCATCATGCTGTGATGAATGATCTAAGCATCTGGGTGCATGATAAATTAAGTCACCATAAAGCTTCCACTAAACAGTAATAAAGCACAAATCTAATATTTGGTAAAGGCTGCTGGCAGGTTCTTGTCTTCCCAACCTCTAAGAAAAGCACTGTCATTACAGTGAGATATACACAATCAAGGTGAATAAGTTAAACCTTTATATTGCAATAAAAATTGCTACCTGGTTTGCAGGGCTGACAGGCGAGAGGATTATGTAGTTGTCGCCATTTGATGATGTCACACGGGTACCTTTGAGGGTCTGAGTGCGTGTTTTGTAGTCATTCTCTCGTTTCCCAGTCCAAGACCACAACGACCCTCCTAATCCATTACCTGCATTCTCATGGCCACTTCCTTTCTTACAGCGACTCTGTTTGTGGTTGGTAGGTCGAGAAAGCAAAGGTGGGGTTTTGTTTTGTGACTTTGTATTAGAAGAGAGAGTGTCAAAACCGGAAGGTTTGTAAGAAGGCCTGTGAATAAGCCCCTCGTAGTAAGGCTTCATTACAGGCACTGTCCTCCATACCACCACTGTGATCTCATTACGACAATTCCTAAGGAAAAAATATCATGTTAATGATCAGTAATGACTGCATTGCAAAAGAACCATTAAATGGATATTTTACCCTACATACATTTGCATGTTTACATGAGAAAAGTGCAAGAGTTCAATCAAATGTTGGGGTCAGCTCATTTCTTTTCTCCCCTTTTTTCTCCCCAATTTGGAATGCCCAATTCCCAGTGCAATTTTAGTCCTTGTGGTGGCGCAGTGACTCGCCTCAATCCGGTTGGTGGAGGACGAAACGTCTTGGGTTACATGTGTAACCCTTGTTCCCTGAAAAAAAGCGGAACGAGATGCTGCGCTGCTAAGCGCTACGGGGAACAACTCTATCTGTGAACCGAGCTGAAATAGTGTGTGTAACACGTCAATGAACATTGACTGGAATTTATAGCCTCGGTTGATGTAATCATTAGATGCACCTGTGGCCAGGCTATAAATGGATACGTCACCAGGTGTCGTCAGATACTTCTTTTTTAAGAGCAGTCCTGGGACGTCCCAGTGCGGCAAAGCAGCGCAGCATCTCGTTCCGCTTTTTTCAGGGAACAAGGGTTACACATGTAACCCGAGACGTTCCCTTTACAAAAAGCTTCACTTTGATGCTGTGCTGCTAAACGCTACGGGGAACACAATACCCACGCCACCGCACTTGGGGCTGTCCGGACCCCTACGGTTGTGCAGTGTACTCACAAAAACGCGAGAGGTCTCAGACATGAGCTTGAGATGTCGACTCAAGGGCATAAGAGCCCGGAGTAGCATAAACATCTAAACCATTCAATTTTGATGAATGTGTGCGGAGAGGACCAGCCTGCCGCATCACAAACTTGTTCAGGCATGAGCTGAGATGTCGACTCAAGGGCATAAGAGCCCGGAGTAGCAAAGCATCTAACCAATAAAGTTCGATGAATGTGTGCGAAGAGAACCCGATTGCAACACAAACTTGTCATAAAAACTGATGAATGTGAGCGGAGAGGACCAGCATGCCGCATCACAAACTTGTTCAGGCATGAGCTGAGATGTCGACTCAAGGGCATAAGAGCCCGGAGTAGCAAAGCGTCTAACCCATAAATTTCGATGAATGTGTGCGAAGATAACCCTATCGCAACACAAACTTGTCATAAAAACTGATGAATGTGAGCGGAGAGGACCAGCCTGCCGCATCACAAATTGTTTAGGCATGGGCTGAGATGTCGACTCAAGGGCATAAGAGCCCGGAGTAGCAAAGCATCTAACCCATAAAGTTCGATGAATGTGTGCGAAGAGAACCCTATCGCAACACAAACTTGTCTTAAAAACTGATAAATGTGAGTGGAGAGGACCAGCCTGCCGCATCACAAACTTGTTTAGGCATGGGCTAAGATGTCGACTCAAGGACATAAGAGTCTGGAGTAGCAAAGCATCTAGCCCATAAAGTTCGATGAATGTGTGCAAAGAGAACCCTATTGCAACACAAACTTGTCATAAAAACTGATGAATGTGAGCGGAGAGGACCAGCCTGCCGCATCTCAAACTTGTCCAGACATGAGCTTGAGATGTCGACTCAAGGGCATAAGAGCCCGGAGTGCAGAACATCCAAACCAAAAAAGTCCAATGAATGTGTGCGGAAAGGACAACCTGCCGCATCACAAATTTGCTGCAGAGGGAGACCTCTAGCCAAAGTTTTAGAGGAGGAGAGCCCTCTGGTAGAGTGCGCCCTGAAACCTACTGGCGAAGCTTGACCGCGCGCCTCGTAGGCCCGGGCAATAATGAGGATGCCACTTTGAGGGCACCCCACCCACCAAGCCGTGGCAAACCGCAGTGGCCACATAGAACCTGGCAGTGGCGAGGCAAGTGCCCGCTGACAGTTCTTTCTACAGAAAATCCAGAACTGAAGCAAACTGGCAGTTAGCCGGTTCTGTAATAAGAACTTTAGTAGAAGGAAACTCATGCAGGCGCATTTGCGTTACTACGTTCAGCCCCTCCCGAGGGGGGGGGGGGGACTGGGCGACTCTGGGGAAGTAGAGGAGACATTGCGCTATCAACAGAGGCGAAGAGGTCCTCTTCTGCCCTGTAAAATCTACCCAGATCAGTTCCAAGTGGAGGGAGCCCTAGCACTTGAAATGGTCTCGATAATCTCAAGAGAAAACCCTGTGAACCTCATTTGGTACCCTTAGGGGCCAGACATGAAAGGTTTCACAATTCGGGCCAAGGATGAGAAGGTCCTCCCTGTTCGGAATCGCCCAAGGCAAGCCGTCGAGGAGAGGAATTAGCTCCGAGAAACATATCCTGTTCGGCCAGTGCAGCGCCATTAATAGGAGGCAAGACCCTTGCTGGTGAACATCGCCAAGACTCCCGGGAGCAGAGAAACCGGGGAAAGAAATGCATACAGACGCATTCTGGGTCATGTATGTGTCTTAACGTCCAAACCCAAGGGGACTGGGTGATTTCAGGGAGAAGTAGAGGAGACATTGCGCTATTCATAGAGGTGAAGAGGTCCTCTTTGCCCTAAGATCTCACCCAAACTTGTTCCAAGTGGAAAAAGCCCGGCATTTAAAAAGGTCTCGATAACCTCAGGAGAGAGCCCTGTGTCCTTCAGTTGGTACCCTTAGGGGCCAAACATGAAAGATTCCACAATTTGGGGCAGGAATATTGCCCTGTGCCTGAGATAGAAGATCCTTCCTCTTCGGAATCGCCCAAGGCGAGCCGTCGAGGGAAGAGATTAGCTCCGAGAACCAAGCCCTGTTCGGCCAGCGCGGTGCTATCAGTAAGAGGCAAAAACCCTTGCTGGCGAACTCTGGGCAACTACTACCTTAGGGTGGAGTTCTTAATTCCCCCATTGGTATTTTCTGTCTGGACCATAAATCTGCTCCCATATACGGGCATCCAGGGATATAACTGACCTGAGTGACAGGAGCTTGCCCTGGGCCCTAAGGAGAACCCAACGTGTCAGAAATACAGCTGACAAGAACGTGGGTCTCCTTGATGATTTATGTAAGAGGCTAACGCTGTATTGTCCACCCGCACCAAGACATGGCAGCCTCAGCAGGAGGTATTTCAGGGCCAGAAATACAGCCATCAACCCGAGACAGTGACTGTGACAACCGAGCTGACAACCCTCCTATCTCCTTAAGCTGGACGACCACTTAAGGCCGCTACCCCGCCCATCAGAGAGGTGTCTGTCGATAGCAGCCTGCGACAACAAGACGCACCTAGAGTGGGACCCAAGGCAGAAAACCGGGGTCTGAACCACATAGAAAGGGAATGAAGCCTGAGGCGCGTAACCCTATTTAGCCTAGGGGTTTTGGCCCTTGGAAGAAATCCCCTGGCTTTTGGCCACAACAAAAACAGTCTCATGAGCAGAAGGTCCAGAGGGATCACCGTGGACGCGTTCGCCCTGAGACCTGGAAATCGTTGATACTGATAACAGTGCAACCTTGACCTAGCCTGACTTTGCTCAGGGTGATCTGAATGGACTCAATACTAGCGGGAGACAATTGTGCCCGCATTGTGATTGAACTCCATACGATGCCCCGATAGACAGTGTTCTGAGTGGGAGAGAGGACTCTTTTCTTGGCGTTGAGCCTCAACCCCAGAGAAACAGATGAGCTAAGACGATGTCCCTGTGCTGAACTGCCAGTTCCTGGAACTGCGCTAGGATCAGCCAGTCGTCTACATAATTCAGAATGCAGATGCCCCGGAGTCGCAAGGAGCCAGCGCTACATCATGCATTGTGAATGTGCGGGTAAAAAGGGCTAGGCTGAGTGAAAGAACCTGACCCTGGAAGACTTCGCCCCTGGAAGTGAACCTCAGGAACTTTACATGTTGTGGCAGAACTTCTAAATGAAGTATTGAAGTGCGTCATAAGATCGATGGTGACCAGCCAAACGAGTTGTAGGGCTTGAGACACGACCGTCTTGACAGGCATCATCTTGGACTTGAACACCCACGGGTAGTTCAAGCTTTAAGATCTAAGCCAGACGCCACCCCTCATCCTCCATGGGAAATGGGAAGTATTTAGTGTAATAACCTAACTCTCTCTCTGGAAGGGGAACACATACCATGGCCCCTTTAACCAGGAGATTTAGTTTTTTTTTTTTTACAAAAAAAGAAATCCGGTTTACGGTAGTGAGAACACGCCGTTGAAACACGGAAAAGCGGCGAGTGAATTAAATCCTGACGCCCTTATAAGACCCACAGAAAAGAATATATCCGGCAGAAGTTTCCACGCTGCCAGGATCTCTGAGATGGGTATTATATTTGAACACTTCCTGTCGAGGGGTTGTCGGGTGTTTCGCGTCCTGAATAAAATGCAGGAACAGCGAAAACACCCAATTTTGACGGAAGCCTCTGCAACCCGAAACACCAAGAGGTGGCGGGAATGGAGGGGCTTCGAGGGGGTACCGGGAGGGGTGAAGTGATAGGCCCCTAATCTAGGCGCAAGACCATCAGGGTTTTCTCTTACTAGAAATGATAGCCCTGAGGTCTTGCTTCAGGGGCTGGCGAGGGAGGCGAGACTGTCCCCAATCCCTGGGAGGAGGAGCACGACTCGCCACGCTTTGCTTTTGAGCCTCCGTTCAGACAGGACTGAGGCGGGTCTGAGGCTTGCTCGTCAAGCGCAGAACCCACACTCAGGTCGTCCGGGAGGTCATTCTGGTACGCCTGTAAAACAGCATGGTGTGCAGAGCAGCACCAGCCTGACCTGCTGCTTGATAAGCCCTTCCCACTAAAGTGGAGGTTGTCCTACAAGGCTTTGAGGGGAGAGAGGGCTTCTTAAGTGAGGATGCCGAGCCCGGCGAGAGATAGCCCGCAAGCGTCTCTTCGACCGGCGGCATCACTGAATACCCCGTGCCTCAGCACCCACGATGGTCAAATATAATGACGCCGAGAGTATGTGAACACGGGAAGAAAATATATATATATATATATATATATATATATATATATATATATATATATATATATATTTTTTTTTTTTTTTTTTTTTTAGGGGTTCCTCCATGAGCGAAAAAGCTCTTCATGGAGGTTATCAAAGAAGGGAAGGGACTCGTGAGGTGTTCCCTTTCTTAGACTGGAAGATAAAATCTATCCCCTAATTTGGAGGGTTTGGTGTCTCTTTTTCGCGTGGCCAGTCCAATCTGGCAACCGCTTGAGTAACAACATCGAGCAATTCCTCCGTAGATTTTTTTATCGCGGACGGAAAGCTCGGAGGCGGGAAGAGAATCGCGATCCTCCTCATGATCCGAAGAATGTCGGAACGCGCTTCGAGATCATGTGAAGGACCCGCTGGGTTTGGAGAGAGAGTGAGAGAAAGGGATCAACCCGTCTCTTGCTCCTCAGCCAAATCCATGCAAGAGCCCCACGAACGATCTTTATATATTTTTTTTTTTTTCGTGAGTGCTGACTCCCGGAAGCAAGCGAGGCGAGCACGAAGCACTCTGCCTGTTAAAGCAAATCGCAGGGTGCGAGCCGCCCTGCTGCAACGCGAGAGCAGCGTGCTCTTACCCCCAAACAAACAGAGCAAAAACTGATGTGTGTCCTCTTCAGCTATAGAGCAAGAAGAGGGGACCACGCACCGTTTGCGGCTTTCAGTCATTCTCTCTTTTTTCTTTCTTTTTTTTTTTTTTTTTAGAAATATATATATATATATAATATTTTCTAAACAGAAGAGAGAAGAAAAAAGAGAACAAAAAGAACAACGTTCACTGCACACTGCCTAACTGATTCTAACTCCTAACAGAGGAAAGAAAGTTTTGACAGGGTTTGTGAAACACACAGAAACAGAATCGGTCTGAAAAAAGAGTTTCTGACGACACCTGGTGACGTATCCATTTATAGCCTGGCCACAGATGCATCTAATGATTACATCAACCGAGGCTATAAATTCCAGTCAATGTTCATTGACGTGTTACACACACTATTTCAGCTCGGTTCACAGATAGAGTTGTTCCCCGTAGCGCTTAGCAGCGCAGCATCAAAGTGAAGCTTTTTGTAAAGGGAACTCAGTTGCCTCCGTGTCTGTAAATCCGCACATTTTATCACATGGCTTGTTGAGAGCATTACTGTGGAGACATAGCGTGTGTGAAGGCTTCACGCTATTCTCCGTGGAATCCACGCGCAACTCACCACGCGCCCCATCGAGAGCAAACCACATTATAGCGACCACGAGGAGGTTACCCGTTTGACTACCCTCCCTAGCAACCGGGCCAATTTGGTAGCTTAGGAGACCTGGCTGGAGCCACTCAGCATGCCCTGGATTCAGACTCCAGGGGTGTTATGCTCATTTCTAAATAATTAAAGGAACAGTCCATCTAAAAATGGAAATTATGTCAAAATTATGTCATTTACATAGGCACAGGCTTGGATAGGCAAAATAATAATAATAAAAAAAACTATAGACCTGATGGCATGTGCCAGGTCCACACACTTCCAGTGTTCAACTGGCTGGCCATTTAGTTGTAATAATGTGTCCAGCTGTTGCAATCCAGCCTGATGAGCTGGCCCATCTGAAAAAAAATCAGACCATAGTCAAATTAAGCATAAGCATACCCAAGACCAAGCACATATGGGTTCCCTTTACTATATTAAAGGAATATTTTGGGTTCAATACAAGCTAAGCTCAGTCGACAGCATTTGAGGCATAATGCTGTTTATCACAAAAATGATGTAGACTCTTCCCTCCTTTTCTTTAAAAACAGCAAAAATAGAGGTGACAGTGAGGCACTTACAATGGAAGTGAATGGGGGCCAATTTCTGGAGGGTTTAAAGGCAGAAATGTGAAGCTTATAATTTTATAAAAGCACTTACATTAATTTGTCTGTTAAAACTAATGTATTAATTTAGCTGTAAAGTTGTAATTTTTTGCAGTCATTTTAGGGTTTGTTGACATTTCGTAGTAATGGCAACAAAGTTGTAAAATTCACTATAACTTTACACAGAAAAAGTTAGTAATTTGATCTCACTAAAATCATGTTAAAACGCATATTGGTTACATCTTGTGGCTATATGTTTGAAAAAGTGTGTATATTAGCGTTCAAAATTTGCCCCTATTCACTTCCATTGTAACTGCCTCAATGGAACCCAGACTGAACTGGAGGAACGAGTTGAAATAAATTTCTGTGATAATCAAAATTATGTCTCCACCAGAAGTCCAACGCACAAAATTCAAGATGACTGTATTTTGCCATGTGAAGGTAAATGTGATCGCACCTTAATTGTGTCTATTAACAGCAATGACATTAAATAGAGAGCAAATTGTGACTTGAGAATCTTACATGAGTCACTGTATTGTTTTTGTTCCAGAAGAGATCTCAACAATGACATGAACTATGCTCAGATTTGCCAAGACACCAAAGTCATTTATTGTAAATTTCTTCCAAGACCAAATATTCTGAGCTGTACTATTTACATGAATAACTCTATCCTCAATCTGTCCACATTTGTCTCATATGTGTGTCTGTTTTCATTTCTCCCAAGTAATTTTAGGAGAAACATCAGAGGCAAAGTTGATACTTAAATTAAACATAACGAAGATCTCTATTAAGCCCACCTATCTCTAAAAGAGCAACCATTGAGCAATGCAATTTTCCTCCTGATATCATATTCATACATTCACTATATTGCATAATTTACAGCCCATGGTACATGAAGAAAGATATTAATAGAAAGTGCTTAAAATTACCTGGATCAACAGCTTGGACACGCACAGGTGAGTCAGAGCAGATGGTGAAACCAAAACCATCTTTACCTCTCAAAATGGTCACCTGTTTGAGAGACCACAAAAATGTGCATGTTTACATGATAATCAAAAAAAATAATTCTATCATCATTTACTCTTCCTCATGTTGTTCCAAACATGCATGACTTTCTTTATTAAATAAAACTCAAAAGAAAATGTTAGGCGTTATGCTAGTATCAATCACTATTTAGTTTCATTGCATCTTTTTTTGATGCAATGAAAGTAAAGGGTAACTGTGGCTGTTCTTTAGCCTCATGTTTCCTTTCATGTTCCATTGAAGAAAAAATAAATCATCAAGTCAGGGTTTAGAACAACATGAGAGTGAATAAATGATGACAGAATGTACATTTTGAGGTGAACAATCCTGTAAATAAAATGCAATTTTGTATTTCATAAATAGCATTTCTACAATGACACTCCATAATAAATCTATCATTTGTTTTGAATGGACTATAATTAAAGCTTCAACCTTTAAAGAGACATCCAGGAGAATGGACCTTTCACAGTAGGAGTAAAGTGTGAGAAGACCTCCCTGTAACCGGGTCAGAGAGTGTGTCTCTATGTGTGTGTGGTGTAGTGTGAGTGCGTGCACACGCGTGTGTTCGCTGAAGAAACCAAAATCCCCCCTGGAGCACCACTGTACACTAAGACAGTAATGCCACAGCAGAAAATAGTCAGGGATATTAAAAACTACAAGCTGAGAAATTAGTCAGGGTTGCTGGGTGATCAGGGAGCCTTTCTTTTTCCCTGGCAAGAAAAATAAATTACGGGGACCGAAAACTACCCTGGCACTGACAAAACAGCAGAGAATTAATATTTGGACAGTAGAAGTTAAAAATGTCAATAGAACCTGGAGCCAAACTAAATAGAAAATGTTGAGGGAGGGGGGTGTCTCACATTTAACATGACATTGACTGCACAACAACAAAGAGCCTTGTTTAGGAAGGGAGAGAATTAAAAGAGAAAGAGTGATGACAGCTTTAGAACTTTCACTGCCCTCGTTACAAGCTCCATTAATTACTCTGATGAAATAATTATCCTAATTAAATTCCACTGAGTTTCCTCTTTTCCATTACTCCTATTTGCGGTTCTTTCTTTCTCAATTGTTTCAAACAATGATTCTCACCTGTGTGAACGGATATCAGTGCTGGCAATACTGAATGAAAAGTTTGGAAGGAGCTTGTTTATCTAGTCCCCTCAATCCCAAAGCAATGATATACAGTGGGGTCCAAAAGACCAGTTGTGCCTCAATTTTGCTTCTGTTTTGTATTTTATTGTTGTTATTGTTGTTTTGTCTGAAAAATTTAAATTTTTCACTAACAATTTCTGAG
Organism: Xyrauchen texanus; assembly: GCF_025860055.1. Lineage (NCBI taxonomy): Eukaryota > Metazoa > Chordata > Actinopteri > Cypriniformes > Catostomidae > Xyrauchen > Xyrauchen texanus. The sequence continues at coordinate 40,111,795 of NC_068279.1, forward strand.
TCCATGATATATAGCTTTTAGCTTCAATGACAACATGCACTCAAGCTGGAATGGACAATGGACATAAGTTTGTGCAAAACCTGATGATCCATGATAATCACCATGATTAAAGAATCTTCCAATGAGCATCTTGTGCACTGCAAGTGGTAACCTGCAATTGGTATCTTAAGGGGACATTTCTAAGTGACCTAACCCATAAAATGTGTTTAAATGATGTAACCTAATAAAGTCAGGCTGGTTAATACAGGTTAAAAGTTATTTTTGACTTGAATAAAGCCAGTTTATTTAAACGTTACCACAAGAAGCACATTTTTAGGTCATTTTTACATCATTCATTTTTTCTAATCCCAGAGTTTTGACATGTACAAATGTTCTATGCATCATCAACATACATAATACTGCGTTCTGACCACTTACTACTACTTTACTACTTTGTCATTTAACTCACACTTTTATTCAGGTTTTTCCACAGTACACTCATTACAAGGACGCTGAAGCAACCCAAGTGCCTAGCCCAAAGGTGAAAGCTCATGGATCACCCACTGTGGAGTTCAAACCTGCATCATTTCAGCTCTTTACCTTTAGGCTTCACAGCCACACAGTTAACTAACACAAACAATACAATCCCAAAACATCAGTTGGACAAAACCTGACATTCCTGCCGAATATCTCAGACTGAACCCGACAGAACTCCTTAAAAACTCCAAAACCAAATACATTCACTCGCAACAAGCCAGTTAAAGTAACGGAACAAACCTGTGGCAAGTTTCGTTCGATGCAGAGCCTGCACAGTCCGTGGATAGTATGCATAGCTCACCCTATGTGCATCCACCTACATCTACGACTCTTAGTGTCCTGAGTAAAAGTCACACAGGTGATGATGCTTCCCTTCGTTGTTGCTCTATTGTGGCTATGCATGCCCACTCATGGGAACTGCTCTGAGCAGAAGAATTACAGGAAACAACCTTCCAACCCCCCAGTCAGTAGCCAGGCAGTATGTCTGCTCTCGATAAGCCAACATGTTTCCTGAGTAGCTCCCAACTGTAGTGGCTGAACTCACTCTCTCTCTCTGCATTGAGATGGAGCTCACACAGATAGGCTTGATTTCGTGTAAACACCAATATTCATCATGAGCCAGAGACATTAATGTGTGCTAGATGTTTGTTTAATGAAAAGTAGGACCATAGACTGAAAAACATGGAGGATGTCCAGCCTTTGAACAACACGTAGATGCACAAAAACAGTTTCAAAATGTCTGAAAACCACAATTTTAAAACACAACTAGAATAGTATCTGTGTAGAAAGCAGCACGATTAGGTAAAGATGTAAACAGACATGATTAGGAAAAATAATTGGTCATTAAAAAAATCCATATTGATTGAACACTAAACTGAATATTAGGAATTCCCCCTCAATGTCTATCATGGTTAAAGCCCTGCAATCAGGTCATTTCTTTTAGAAAATGGACATTTACAAACTCTAAAACATTTTTTTGGCAGATGTTTTTATTCAAAGCGACTTACAGTGCACTTATTACAGGGACAATCCCCCCGGAGCAACCTGGAGTTAAGTGCCTTGCTCAAGGACACAATGGTGGTCTTTGACTATGACTCATGCACTATATCCCAAGTCTTCTGTAGACATCGATCACTTTGCACACTATACCAATGATTTCATTTCATTTGATTTGAGAGTGAAAAATGACTTGAATTTCATTCACACAAAGCGATTTTATGGCTTCAGAAGACTTGGGATATAGTGCATGAGTTGTATCAATTACTTTTATTATGATTTTTTTTATTTGTTTTCCTGTTTCAAGCTAGAGAGACTGAAGTCACTATTCACTTTCATTATATGGTGAATAAACCCTGTAAAGACATTTGAAAATTCACCTTTCACGCAACAAACAAAGTCATATTGGTTTGGAACAACATGAGGGTGAGCCAACGATGTCAGAATGAACCATCCCTTTACTGTAAGATCACAACTGTACAATTTCAATTTTTACAGTGATACTTCACCACTTACAAACCCCCCATTACTAGAAACCCTGGATAGCCACTGAAATATTTAGAAAAATGGATTTCGGGAAACGAGGAAGGAAACAAAATCACAATCTGCAGCGTATTTGACCAGCCTCCACGTAAAAATTTAGGGAACAAGCAAGAGTGTCAGCTAGACGGGAATCAAAGATAAATTATAAACACAGAGCCGGATTGGGCTTCCTATTACAGCCACTTTCTTGGCTTTTCCCGTTTCCCAGCTTTGTCTGAGGAGAACAGAGCAGGCGGAGAACAGTCCTGGGAAAAGTTGCTCACTAAAGTTGATGGGAGGGTTTGAAGAGAGTGTGTGTGTGTGTGTGTGTGTGTGTGTGTGTGTGTGTGTGTGTGTGTGTGTGTGTGTGTGTGTGTGTGTGTGTGTGTCGGAGGTGTGGGTTGATGGCTGGACACAATCATGCAAAATCCAAAACACATCCTCATATATCTACAGTCCGTATCATTAGTGCATGCAACAGAGGCACTTGTATTTCTGAGCCGATGGAGTCTGTAGCATCACTGCATGTTTGCATGCAGCCTGTCAATTTAAGCTCTCTCCACTGAAAACACATTCAAAATGCCGGCACTTTAAACGAATCTGCATTTCTTACCTTAAGATTTCAGATATTTTTCCTGACAAAACAGTGTGGTTAAATCCCATCAGATAGGGCGGTTACAACAGCACCGAAGAATTCCGAGAAATCAAATATAAAATGTAGGAAATTGCATTATTCCAGAGCTCAATTTATGAACAGCGATGTTTCCTCTTCACTGAAAAAAGTTAACCTAAAAATGTGCTTTATGTTGGAACATCTTAATTATTCAAGCAAACATATTAAACACAAATATTTAACAAATCTGATTCTAAGAATTAGATCAGGTAGAAACAGCTCATGGCAGGTTACCACTTTTACTGTGTTCCCTGTGCTTACTAAAGAATGCTTATGGGCTGTAACATTCCAGAGTCATCAATATTTTAAATATCTCTCTTGTTTTTACAGATTACACAACATTTAAAATTCACAACATATAAACAACATTAAACAACATTAAAATTCCAGCAATGCATAAGTCTCAAAAGACATCCTACACTGTATAACATGAAACCATGCAGATGTACCTTATTCACGTCAAAAATATCATTTAATATGAGTGAGTGAACCTGACTATTTTAGGCTACATCACTGATAGTAATTGTATATGGGTCAGATCAAGCTGAAATACCTCCTCTACCCAATTTGACCAATACAAATGAATTTAATTATTGTAACCTAATTCAGTCAGGTGGATATGCTCATATATATTTACACATAAATAATAATTTTGACTTGAATAAAACCAGTTAATTTATGTTACCATAAAAAGCACTTTTTATTTTACTTTACCTAACAACACTAAAATTGGTAACCTGGAATTGTTACCGTAAAGTGCTATTTCTACCTGATCTGATCATTAAAATTAGTTTTGTTAACCTAATGTAGTCGGGTTGATTCAGTGATTCTATAAGTAATATTTTTGAGTTGACCAAAGCCAGTTGATTTAATGTTATCACATGAAGCAGATTTTTTGATTTAAACAGTATTAGTATGAAAATTCTACTTACACATTTATTTATTTTAATCAAACCCTTAAAAAAAAAATTTCATATCAAATATCATTTCAAATTCAAATTACACTTACCGTATATGACTGCATATTTTCTGGACTTGTGGTCTCACGTCCAGCTTCATAGTTGGACACGGCGGCTTCTGAAAGATACACAAGAGAGTCCCACGAGTCCCAGGATGACAGATTGCTCTTTGAGTACATCATAGCCCTGGGTAAAATTCTCTCTCTACCCTGATACTCTTCCAGCAGAAGAAAGAGGACAGCAGAACCTGGTCAGCACCGTCTGCAGGCTTCAAATTAAAGTGACATGGTCTGCACCATGATGAACTAAGCCTGCATCCATGTGACACAGTGCTCACTACCCCAGAAAAGAGAGGGGGGGGTGTGAGATTGAAAGAGAAAGAGCAAGAAATCTACTCCCCTAAAAGCATTGCCCCCACCCTAACAACCAGCGACAGGCTCCCCTACTTTGTAACCATAGAGATTACACTCACAGGAAATAATGTCTTTTTAAACATTCTTCATGAAAACAGCATTCAAGAGGGACACAATACAGCTGGCTCTCACTCTTAAAGTCAGCACAGTGCCCTGACTCACGCCCTCTCTCTCTCTCTCTCTTGCTCTCTCTCTCCTTCTTTACCCCCACCTCTCTCTCCCTAATCAAACTTAATCTCGGCTGAATTTCTCAGACGGCACACATGTCCTTCCATTCACATCCCAGGAGCTTCCTTTTGTGAGTTGGAATTAAGATGATCACTTACATGCAATGAACAAAATGCCCATTCAAATCTGTCCTGATATTTCAAATGCTTTCTTGGTAAAGGTCATTATAAGAAATTGCATTGGGAGGGAGGGAAGATCTCTTAAGTGGATTTAAACTGACTTAGACACGGCATGACGCTTTAGCCTTTTAATTCTCATCCCATTCCAACAGCTCATCACAACGCACAGTGAGCTGGCCCCCGGCCTCCAGCTCTTTGCTACTTTTCTCAGCAGAGATGCTGTAAGTTTCAACACCAAGCCCTCTTTACCCCCCTTAAAAGTACAAGGCAATGTTTGTTAATTTGACAAAGCATTTTCTGAGTAAGTAAAGACATGCAAATTCCATTTAAAGCACCTGGTTGAATGCAAAAGTAACTTTCATTGACTTAAAGGGTTAGTTTAACAATAAATAAAAGTGATGTCATCATTTACACACAATCATGTTGATCAAAACCTGAATGACTTTATATTTTCTTGTGTAATGTTTAACCGAATGTTCGAGTTGCTCTCTTCAACACAATGAAAGTGGATGGTGACTATAGGAGGCCAAGCTTCAAAAAGCACAAAAACATAGTCCATGACTCATGCACTATATTCTTCTGAGGCCAGATGATAATTTTGGGTAAGGAAAAGACTGAAATTTAAGTTGTTATACTGAAAATCTTAACATTAATATCTTCTTTGCAAGCCGGAGTCACCATTCACTTACCTTGTAGGGAAAGGAGCAGCTTGGACATTCTGCTATATAAAAATCATCTTGTTTATAACAAAATGAAAGTTTGTAACAAATTTAGGGTGAGTATAGGTTGACAGAATATTGTTACTAAAAGGAATTGTCCAGAACAAAAATGAAAATCCCCTCATCATTTACTCTCCCACATGCTGTACCAGATGTGAATGATTTCTTTTGCAGATTGAAATAAAAGATTTTAAGAAGAATATTTCAGATCTGTATGTCGTTACAATTCAGGTGAATGGTGACAAGGTAGCATACAAGTAATTCATAAAGGCCTGGGTATACTTAGTTTTTCTGCATTCCGGAACAGATCTCGCCGAGCCGACCGTGTTGCCTTTTAGAGTACACTCTTCTGACCGTGAGTGAATATGAATGCCTTCGACGCATACTCACTACATCTGCTTTGTGGTACTCTTTTAGTTCAGTAAATGGCCTGCACATGCGCCAATGATGTGCACAGACGAGGATCACGTCCGCAGGTCAAGAAAATCTTGGCCGTGCACAGTCAAGCCACGCAGACTGTGCTGAGGACGAAATTGGCATCATGCCTACTGTGATCAGCAACGTGGACAACTGAAGTATACACAGGCCTTAAGACTCCAATGGCTAAATGCATATCTTCAATAGCGATATGATATGCTGTGGGTGAGAAACAGATCAAAAAGTAATTTTTTTACTATAAATCTCCTCTTTCACATTCTTTGTGCAAATCACCACCTACTGGTTGTGGCTGGTCAAAGGTGGAGATTTATAGTGAAAAAAAGGACTTAAATATTGATCTGTTTCTCACACACAACTATCATATCTCTTCAGAAGACATGGATGAAACCTCTCAAATCTTATGGATTACTGTTCTACTGCCTTGATGTGATTTTTGGAGCTTCAAAAGTCTGGTCACCATTAGCTTGCATGGTATCGACCTACAGAGCAGAAATATTCTTCTAAAATTCTTCATTTGTGTTCTGCAGAAGAAAGAAAGTCATACACATCTGGGATAGTATGAGGATGAGTAAATGATGAGAGAATTTTCATTTTGGTGTCAAATAACCCTCTAAAATGCCATTGGACCTGCTAACTTTAGTTTATTGATGTTAGAAATATTCAACAAACGTATCCATGATCACTCATTCTACTGTTGCTGAGAAGAAAACAATTATCAAGTGGAATTTTTTCAGCTTAATTTACTTATGTACATTAATGTCGTTTCATTATCGTTTCATGTCGTTTCAAACCTGTATGCCCTACTCTATTTTGTGGAACACAAAAAGAACAGTCTAGCAGAATGTCCAATGTTGCTCTTTTCCATAATAAAACTACAGCTGCACCTGGCAGAGCAGCTCCTTTTATGTACCATGGAAGAAAGAAAGTCATATGGTCTTGGTACAACAAGACCAAGGAGAGAGAGGCAGAAACCAGCATTAAATCTCACCAGCGGTCTGTCTGATGCGACGTGAGGCCACTTTCAGATGTTTGCTCCTGCCCAGCTCTTCTCCCAGGAGATAATACCAGCCCCTGATCTCCTGTCAGTAGAAAATGTGGAAAATACAGTCAGATAGAGAGAGGGAGAGACGGCAAGCAGCAGCTATGGGAAGAAGCTCCTCTTTCCCTGCAAGGTTTTTCACAATCCCAATATCTGTTGACTTGTTCATGCATCCCTCATAGGAACAGACCCTGTAGTAGTCCCAGCTCTTAACACTGTGTGTGTGTGTGAGTTTGTGCATGTTTCTGAGACCATTGCCCATCAGCAGCTGATGCCCCTTTTTCTTTCCTGCTCATCCGGAAGGAAGCGTGTTATATAAAACATCTATCCGCCTTAATAACATTTTTCAGAAATGATCACCATCTGAGAAATATTCAGTGTCTTATTTGATAATCCATGTGCACTCCTGCCTTTGACAGCAGGACAAAATTCAAAGGAACAATGACATCAGATGTGATATTTCAGTCTTTTCCAGGCAAGCATGCACAATGCAGTATGCCAGTATGTTTGCAGTGTGCTGCTCTTAGTAATTGTAGGTCATTTTTCAAGCTTCAGTAAGCAGTCCAATTGCCACTAGCCCCACTGCATAATTAGATGATGGTGTGGAGGAAAAGTGTTGCCAAGGGAAGAATGAAGTGAAAAGGAATAGTTTTAGAAAACAAGAAATTACATAAAACTAGGCTTTATTGACGAAGTTGTCTTACAATTAAAACACCTTTTTGGTTCAATAACGGATGTTATATTGCTCTCTTGGCAGTCAGTTTCCTAATATCCCACTTTTTGCTTTCTTTTCTGGTCACACTTCAGATAAAAGTTGTCTTGGTATAGTGAAAATGTATTCATTAAAAATTTGACAATTAAGTAATTGCAGTGTAATTATATTACATATGTACTGTGTAATACTAATTCCTTACATATACTTAACTATGTACATGTTTAGCTACACATGTACTTAACATGTAATTATCACGTGATGCCACTTGTAATCACACATTAATATTGCTTTTGAAATGTATATAAAAAATAATGCACACCCGAGGTGGTAATGCGGTCACGTGGTAGTTGCTAGTTCCGCTGCGTGTCATTACCGCTTTACCACCTTGGGTGTGCATTATATTTAAATAATTAAACGAGCCGGAGTAAATTATTTCTTACTTAATGCACTGCACATGTTATCATATACAACTTTTAATGTTAAAAATGTAATTGTATACACAGAAAGTAACATTAACCAAGATCAATAAACATTGAAAAGTAATGTTCATTGATGGTTCACGTGTTATTGTGTTCAGTAAGGGATCATTTAGAGTCAGTCGTTATTGCAAAATAAACCCTGACAGGATAGTTTGGACTAATTAAGTTATTATGTGAGATGAAAGAGACCACAGAGTCTGCAGAAACCATGAATTTACATTTATGCATTTGGCAGACGCTTTTATCCAAAGCGACTTCAGTGCACTTATTTCAGGGACAATCCCCCCGGAGCAACCTGGAGTTAAGTGCCTTGCTCAAGGACACAATGGTGGTAGCTGTGGGGCTCAAACCAACAACCTTCTGCTTAACAGTGTAGTGCTTTAGCCCGCTACACCACCACCACTCCATCTCGGGTTTGCGTTGGTTTTCTGTTGGGAGTTTATTTTGTGAAAATCAGTCTGGCTGCTCATTAATTATAATAAGACTACTTGCTAATTATATATAAAAAAATGTTTTAAATATTATGAAATAACACTTAGATGAAATTATTTTATTAGATCACTTGTAGAGATCGCAAAGTAAAATGAGAAGTAGGAAAGATGACTCGTAATAATGAATGACCGGTCTGATTTTTATCCTCGAATGTGCGGTCATTATTCAGAAATATCAACTGTATGGTGCAATTGACCAATCAGAATTGAGCATTCCAGAGGGCTGTGTTATATCTAATATTATCATACACTTCATTGTATAGTTTACCATAAATATTGTCCAACTCATTTTTATAGTGCTGCAGGTGAAGCATTATGGATAAATGTTCAGTGTGTACATGTGAACAGTGAACACTGAAAAGTCCATTGACAGAAGAATATTTACTTTAGATGAGGTGATGAGAGACTGGACGCCAAAACTCATACAGCCCAGGAAGTCACTGCGCCTGTGGGCACATTCAAACACTATAATACACAAAACCTCCATAAACATTTTTTATTATATATACAGTACTGTGCAAAAGTTTAGGTACTTGTGAAAATTGTTGCATAGTGAGGATGTCTTCGAAAATAATGACATAAATAGTTTTCATTTATCAATTAATGTCATACAAATTCCAGTAAACATAAAAAGCTAAATCAATATTCGGTGTGACCACCTTTGCATTTAATACAGCACCAATTCTCCTAAGTACACCAGGACACAATTTTTCTTGGTTGTTGGCAGATAGGATGTTCAAATCTTCTTGGAGAATTCACCACAGTTCTTCTATCTATTTCATCTGTCTCAATTGCTTCTGTCTCTTTATCCAATCTCAGACTGACATGATGTTCAGAGGGGGTCTCTGTGGGGGCCATGACATCTGTTGCAGGGCTCCCTGTTCTTCTATTCTAATCTTTTCTATTTGCAAAAGTAATGTTTGGGAGTCTAAAATGTACATTTCCTATTGACACACTAAAGCTGAAGGGACACAGCTGGTATACGTATAAAACACGTTTTACCTTGTTGTAACATCTAAATTAACTGGTTTGATTCTAGTCAAACATTATTTAACATCATTGAATCAACCTAAATACATTAGTTATACAAAACTAATTTTAAGGGTTAGATCAAGTACAAATAGCTCCTTAAAGTAACAATTACAGGATATTATGTTTTACAATATAAAAAAATGAAAGAATATAAAGTTTTACCTGGATATCCGATTTCGAATCCACACTGTTACCAACAGCCTCTTCTTATGATCGTCCTCACCCACATCTCTGGAACGTAAATGCATCACTTAAAATGCTCATTCATTAATGTCCAGCTTTATTCAACAACACAATGGCTTTCTCCTGCAAAGACTTCAAAAGTGTTTAGAGAGATATGCCTTGATTTAGCTAACAAAAGAGAGGCAGCAGACTCTTTTCAGGTCTTAAAGGCAGAAAGAATGATTGGGGTTAGGGAGCAAATAACGTTTATATAAATTATTCAACTACAGTATAAGATAATATGACACTCTTCATGATCTTCATTTAAAATCCCAGATCACAAAGCGCTCATTTTGAACATCAAACTTTTTTGTTTGCTGAACAATAAAACTACAAGAAAATCACTCACAACATAAAAGTCTCGTTGAAAACAGGACTTTTGCAGTCTAGAACGGTCCTGGTCTTCCATCGCTTGCTGTGGTCAACATCTGGAGCAATGGCTATCTGAAATGTGCAAAAAACATGGGTTAGCGGTTCTTATCAAGTTCATTAGTTTAACATTGCTAGAGGACATTTTCATCATATATGGAGGGAAAATCAATCAACACTTGTATCTGAATGCAAGTGGACAGCTGCCAACACAACTGATGCTTTCGCATGCCTGAAATCTGCCTGAGATGGCATGATCATGGGTTCATTTGAAGGGCAGACATCCACAGGGAATTATGTGACAAATAATGACAAAAACAATATCACATCATCACCTACATGGGAACAGGACAGTTATTGTTGTTTCTCTATTGAAATATTGGCTCTGAGCTGTGGTGCAGTGGGTAGTGCACATGCTCTTGACATATGAAAATCATTGACTCATGGAGACCTGGTTTTGGATTCGGTCTGTCCTGATTCCATTCCCCCTTTCTCTCCACCTACTTTCCCATCTACTCTGTAAGAACTTGGTTGATATCTATAAATAAAATAAAATCGCCTATTTTTAAGATACATCACATATTTCAATTTCATAACAAAACTCCATCAAATTGAACTGTCATTTTTAACTAAATGTAATCAATAAAACTTAAAAAAATATATATATATGTTTTAAAGATTACTCAATTCAAATTGAAGGAATGTTGTTATGAAACTGAAATGAGTCAATCTTAAAATTATGAGTGTATAAAAAGGCAAAAAGTGCAGAAATAAAAATATTTTAATTTAATTATTATAATTTTTTTTTTTTGTTAGGCTCCATCTTAGTCAGATGAGCTTATGTGCCATGCCACATATTGCCTGCAGAGTCATAAAAACACACTGCTTATATGTTAAAGTGCCCACCTTGATATATGAGTCACTTGGTCTATACTCTCCTCCCATGAGTCCCCTTGCTTCCAAAACTGTGAAAGACATCAGTGAATGACAACATTAGTGAAAATACTGCCTGTAGTGTAAAAAGTGGATATACTTTTATAAGTCTTTCATTGTCATTTGCACAGATCACACATGGTGGAAAATGAGCATTGAAATTTGCGAGTTAGGCTCTGTTAAAAAAGTAAATACAACAACAATGTAATGACAAATACTTGTTTGGATATATATGCATTTGTTACCTTTTTTCTACATTAAGTCTTTTCTACAGAAATCAGGCTGACTGAATTAAAACCTCTTCATATGGATGTTTACATTTTTATACTGTAAGGGATTCAGACTGTTGTTTAGAAATTAAAGTCTAAATGTTTCCTGTATGAAATCATTGTAAGCACAACCTATAAATACAAAAAATGTATAGCTGTATGAGAAGAGCTTTATTTACAGCAAACAATCTGTTAAAAAACACAAAAACAGTTTACAGACATGTAATAATGCTTACTTCGAACATAGAGCACCCCATTGCCAGGAGTAACTGTCAGTTTCAGTTGACCTGTGAACAATGAGCGAAAAAAATGATTTTATACACAAGATACAAAAAACAATTATATAAAGAGTTCACACACCGTTTGACCCCATGAATTTCTATGACTCATAAAAAACAAATTCTCCACAATTTGGAATGCCCAATTCCCAATGCGCTCTAAATCCTCGTGCTCAAGGACTCACCTCAATTTGGCTGGCGGAGGACGAATCTCAATTGGCTCCGCATCTTATCATGTGGCTTATTGAGCGTGTTACCGCACTGACGTAGTGCGTGTGGAGGCTTCACGCTATTTTCCATGGCATCCACGCACAACTCACCACGCGCCCCACCAAGAGCGAGAACCACATTATAGTGACCATGAGGAGGTTACCCCATGTGACTCTACCCTCCTGAGTGACCTGGCTGGAATCAAGGGACTCCAGGGGTGATAGTCTGTGTCTTTACTCGCTGAGCTACCCAGGCCCCCTGACTCTTATCATTTTATAAAGACTGCACTCACAAAAAGCTTTTTCTAGCAGATTAGAGCTGTGCATTTTCACCATATTAATTTCCATGACTTCCATTATACTAGTTTAAAATTCTGATATTTCCAGGTTTTCCAAAGTTTTCCCAAACTTTTGTGTAAATTATTAGAGCATCTCTTAAGATAAAACTCCTGCTGGTTTCACTAATATGTAAACTGGCACACATATTTCCTTCAGAACATCAACAACAAACAGGTCATCTTGTGCCACAACGATATGTGCAGTCAAACAAGCGAATGTTAGTCTTTGCCTCAAGATGCATTTAACATCAAACAAACAACGTATTGAGCGTCTCAACTCATTTACATCACACGTGAAGTATTTAAAAATGTGTAAATACATTATTAAAGCATAGCAAGAAAAAACAGGCTTACATTTCAACCGCCATTTCATTTTGAACAGCTGATTAGACAGGAAGAGCTGTGATTGGTCAGAGAATAGCGCTGATGAATGAAGTGAAAGGGGGTGGGAGGCCAAGTCCACCTGCTGTATAATAATACACAATACCTTTGACTAAAGTTGCTCTTTTGGGCTGATCTGAAATCAGATTTTAGATTTCAGATCAGGTTTCTCTTATAATGTGTTTGAGCTCACTTTAGCAAATAGTCTCAGAAAACAAAAGTACACAAACATCTTGGACTACCCCTCTCCTTTCTAACAAAACATACAAAACAAGCACAACATTAAATATAACTCAATGCAATGATCAGATTTAGGATCAATCCTACAAAAAAGTTTGGATGCATATTATGCATTAACTGCAGACTTTGTCAACCTTCCTGATGTCTTATAGACAACTTATGCCTTGAAAATACAAATATGTTATTCTTGTAATGAAAACCCTTTTCTCCTTAGGACAGAAAGCTGCTCTCAAAGAATCTACTGCCAAAATACATCTTATTGTTGTAAAAGCAGCCTTAAGGACAAGCATTTGTTCTTGTCCGTTAAAGGACTTTAATCTCTAAGAGTCATTCATTGACAGACCATGCAGGAAATTAAACAGTCATTGCCTCATTAATTTCTAGATCTGGCTATCCATCTCCAGAGGTTAAATCCAGATTTCACTGGTGGCCAGCTGCTGCCTGCTGTGTAATCATACTAGCTGGACTCAAAATAACTCAAAATGTCATTATCCTTCATGTGGCTGTGGATGGTATGCATCCCTCCACAAGAGCAAAACCATTTTGACTGCATAAAGAATTTCCTAGCCTCCTTCGGGAAAGAGAAGCCATGGAAAATGCATGCAACTCAACATTCACGCAGACAAAAATAACAATAAACCGCTGGCAGCGGCGCATGCTGTAATGCAGTCAAATTAATTCAAAATAAAAAAATTGTAACAGGCAAAAAAAATTATAAAGCTTATCACTGTGTTTGACTTTGTGAGATCACTGAGATGGGACACCTGAACCCCAGATTTTATATTTCATTCTACAAATTTCAGGAGGAATTTACTGATGTGCAACCACTGTCCTTTCAGTAAGCACAAATGTTTTGAGCAGAATATATAGAAATAGGGATCCATACCATAAAAAGTTTATGTAATGGAATGCTTTCTAAATTAAAGTATTGAAAATGATATACAGTATACTTATACTACAGGTGCATGCATAATTTTGAGCTATTCACAAAGCTTTACAATGTTATGAAGACATTTATGATTGCTATGTTTAGCAGTAAGGGCTTAAATGTACAGTGTACATGCTGTGCGGAATACTGAATCCCTCAGTCTGCTCTCGACTTCACCTTCCACTACCAGTGTGCATGGTGAATGAACCAGAAGTAATTACAGCCATGGCTTTTACTTATTATTTGATCAGATATATTTTTTATTTATATATTATTTACTATGTTTTTTATTTGCAATTTTTATTGCAAATATCTATATTTATTTACACAACTAAATGCTACAACAATGTAGGCAGCATACAATTGTTTTAAACGGTTATCATAAATTGTATTCAGTAAGCATGCGTTGCATTACAAACAATGCTCTGAGAATCTAAACACTGTCATATAGTGGCTCCAAGTGTAAAACATTATTGTAATGAATGTTCACTCATCTCCATAAGAATCGTCACCAACAAAAATACTGCATGTGTGATTAAAGGGATAGTTCACCCAAAATGAAAATTCCCTTATTATTTACACACCCTCATGATACCCCAGGTGTGTATGACTTTCTTTCTTCACCAGAACATATTTGAAGAAAATTAGAAAAATATCTTAGTTCTGTAGGTCCTTAAAATGCAAGTGAATGGAGAGTTTTCTTTTGAAGCTCCAATAATCACAGACAGTCAGCATAAACATCATCGATATGACTCTAGCAGTTAAATTAATTTCTTCTAACGTGATAAGATCGCTTTTGGTGCGAAAAAGATCAATATTTAAGTACTTTTTAACTATAAACCATTGCTTCAGTTAGGCTTCACAAGAGGGTGGAGATCAAGTGGTCTCTCCTGAGATGTATTTGCGTTGCCATGATACGCATGTAATCTCACGTTCTCCTCTCGGTTGAGACAGCCACACACATACACAGTATTGTGAGTAAAGAAACAGATAAATACAGATCCAAACTCACGTGCCAAACCGTTTACGTCACACGCGCATACCGCTGCAGACCGGAAGCAATGATTTAAGGCCTCGTTATACTTCCGTAGAAGTCCTTCATCATTCTTCCTTCAGGGGTAAAAAGAAGTTCTAAACAGCAAAGCAACGGTATACTGTTTCCGAACATTCAGACACCCACCACACCAAAGTGGGAGACATTTAGAAGTGCATTTAAATATGAGGACGCTACATGTAAACCGTGTTATCAATGACCTTATGATAAAAAATTAAGCTGTTTATTTAAAAGAAGCTGTTTTAACCACTTGATGATGATTTAAAGTTTATATACAGTAGAAAGAGTTTCATTTGTCTTGATTACATTATGAATTAATGACGCTAATGCGCTAACATGCTACACGCAGCCATAATATGCACCGGTTACACTGTTATTGTAACTTATTATGACACTGTGTGTGTTAATGTGCAGAACAATGACGACAGAGGCATATCTTACTTTAGACAGGTCTGTGAATGGCTTTTGCTGCAGATGAGTGAATGGGCACTTGAGAGTATTTGAGAAGGTTTGATTCCTATAGTAGACTAAAAGAAGAACAAAATGCCTAATCGAATGATCGTACTTACGTAGGTACATTTGCACCAGCTCGCTAATAACTCTGTACATCGCTGTGTTCGTGTGGACTGAATTTGACTCACTGAACAACTTGGTGGGTGGAGCTCTAGGTCACACAGTAAGTTGTTTAGCAGCCGATCCGAATTTTTCCTAAAAGTTTGCCCCAGCGAGCTGTTACAAACCACCGAAACGAATGCAAAAACACCTTTTAGGCCAGATTTTGATCTAAATTACATCACGCCTGTTCGTTCTTCGATTTCGTAGGAAGTATATTGAGGCCTTTAAAGTTAAAAAAGTGCTTAAATATTGATCTTTTTTGCACCAAAAGTGATCGTGATGCTTTAGAAGACATTCATTGAACAGCTGGTGTCATATGGATGACATTTATGCTGACAGTCTGTGATTTTTGGAGCTTCAAAAATCAGATCACCATCCACTTGCATTTTAAGGACCTACTGAGCTAAGATATTTTTCTTCAAATGTGTTCTGGTGAAGAAAGAAAGTCATACACACCTGGGATATTATGGGGGTGAGTAAATAATGAGAGAATTTTCATTTTTGGGTGAACAATCCCTGTGTGACTCAGTAACAAATGCTTGGGGAAAGATGAATCTTTTACCTTTTCCTCTGAAACCAGAAGGGTGAATCTTCCTCCTCTTCTTGCGAGCCATTTCTGTATTGTTAATAACTGTGGTTTTGACCACTGCTGCCACTTTAACCTGTGCAGATGTACTTTGGCTGAGAGCGTTGCCCCAATCTTTCTCATTTGGCCATCCAGTACTGACAATACAGAAATCACAGGAAGAAATAACAGCATGAGGAAAAAATACAACTGTGTGTCTACTTAAATGTTCTTCAATGTGACACTTTCTATATGAATGAGACTGATTCTATTGTATGAGAGCAAATTAACTGTCACCCACAACATTCATGCTTTTTGCTTATTTTTAAATAGTGACTTTAACATTAATTACATTTCCATTTATTCATTTAGCAGATGCTTTTATCCAACACAGATTTAAATAATAATATTCAACCAGCAGTAATTAACCAAAGAGAAAACAAAATACAAGCACATACCATTATAAATATCAGCAGTTGTGTACGTGCAGAAAGTTAGTTATTAATTATTGCTAACATGGTTGATCATACATAGATGACGTATTGTTCCATTCACTGGTATAGCCGGGCTAAACGGTGTATGGTTTGTTTTGATGTGGTCACGCAGCATTAAACAGAAATGTTCAGTTCATGTCATACGTTTATGTCACAAGCCTCAAAGACACAGAGGTTCTTTACTTTGCCTGTTGGCTGGGTGCCAGTGCCCTTTTGTCCCTGACAGATCTGATGTGTCCCGTCGAAGATCTCCTCTCTCTGCTGTCTGTAAGCCTGGTTCTCTCTCTGCAAGGCTTCTTTGTTGATGGGCCCTTGGGGAGGGATGGATCCTGTAGCCAAAGGGATTCCCTGTGAAGTCTCTTCCTGAGGGAACAGCCAGAGGTGTTTATGTGTTTGGCACATGAAATCTGAAGACAGAGTGATAGACAAGTGTACCCCGCAGGAGGCACTGAAATTATCTTAATCCACAGACAATTATGCAAGAGCTGGACAGCCATAACAGCCACGCTATTATAACACACATTTTATCTGAAGTCGTTTAAGTTATTCCTAATATTGTTTATGTGTACACTCTAAATGTTGTTAATTTGCTAATTTATAAATCATTTAACAACAAGGAATGCCCCTCATTAAGTTTAATTAAGGCATTCTGGACAAGTTGAAGGGAAATTCTTCTGACAGCTCAGCAGGCAATCAGGTGCTTGCAAGAGTGAGAGGTCGGAGACACTGTTTAATCCAGTACAAACAATTTGATCTTTCAGACATTCTGGGTGACATGTAATGTAGATTCATATTAAGTTGCTATTCATTACTTAAATATTTTTTTACTTACTTTACTTAAGTACCTCTTAAAGGTATTAAATGTGTATTTTAATACATTATTAAGAAATTTAGGCTACAGTAGCCCCAAACATTTGGACACTTGGGTGAACAAATGTATAAATGTCTTTACGTCAGAGGTGACAAAATATAAAACCAGTGGCATTCTTTTTAAAGGAAATAACACAAGCATATGTTTAAGCTAAACACCCCCTTCAAAACAAATAACATAAAAAATGTATAGGTTTTAAATTATACAAAAAATGTATATACTGTTAAAAATCAATAATCTGGGACATGTCCTTGTGATGAACTGTTGTTGATTTGCTTAGGCACTGACTTCATAAATTTACTCAAATTGACCTTGTGACACGTTGGTTTAAAGCGACAGTTCACCCACAAATGAAAATTCTCTCATCATTTACTAACCCTCATGCATCCCAGATGTATAAGACTTTCTTTCTTCAGCAGAACATAAATGAAGAAATGAAGACTATTTCAGCTCTGTAGGTCCATTCAATGCAAGTAAATGGTGCTGGCCAGAACTTTGAAGCTCAAAAAAGCACATACAGGCAGCATAAAAGTAATTCACAAGACTCCAGTGGTCTAATCATTGTCTTCAGAACCGATATGATAGGTGTGGGTGAGAAACATATATATATATTTCAGTCTTTTTTTATACTATAAATCTCCACTTTCACTTCCACATTCTTCTTGTGTTTTGCATTCGTCGTGCATATCGCCAGCTACTGGGCAGGGAGGAGAAATGATTGTAAAAAGGACTTAAAAATGTATCTGTGTCTCACCCACGCCTATCATATCACTTCTGAAGATATGGATAAAACCAATGGAGTCTTATGAATTTATTTTATGCTGAGTTTATGTGTTTTTTAAGCTTCAAAGTTCTGGTCACCTACAGAGCTGAGCTATTCTTCTAAAAATCTTAATTTGTGTTCTGCAGAAGAAAGAAAGACATAGGCCTACACATCTGGGATGGCACGAGAGTGAATAAATGATGAGACCATTAGGCTATCATTGTTGGGTGAATCCCTTTAAAGTAATAATAATAAAAAAGAAACAACAAAAGGTGAAGTTAGTTCAGAGAATAGGTCTAAAATAATATATAGATTGTTTTTTGGGTACAATCCTGTAGTTTCGTTGATAAACAGCGTTTAACCAAAATAATGCAAAAATAGTTTTACGTCAAGTGATATACCATCGTCGAGGTATAAAATAGTTGTTCTGTTTCCAATGCCGTAATTTTTGCTAGAAAAGCCCCACATACACAAACAGTATAGGGGGGGGCGGGGGGTTACAACTTTATCCTGAAATCATGAACTTGCTGCTTGAGCGCATCAGTAATCAGGAAGTAGCCTACATGAGCGGATTACACTCTTCACTTCTTTTATAACAATGTGCAATGTGACATTATTACATTTAATAGAGCTCTGATATAGTGCTTTAGACTCTAACACATCTGTTTCCTTAACCTGAAGAAATAACTGTACCATTGCCTACACGCCACAACATTGCAGGCAACAGTGGTATTAACTCGTATATAAACTCTTGAACAACCACAGCTGAACTGAGCTTGTATTTTAAGATACTTTATTTTAGGCTTTTCCTAAAGATTTAAGAAAAATCTAAGGATTCAGAAATATTCCAAACAAGGTCATTTACACTTACCTTTCTCGGGTATCCAAACAGCGGTTTGCGCGTTTTCTCCCATAGTCCATCTCTATAAACACAAATGTCCAGCTATTCGGTATATTTTTGTACCAGGTCTGAGAAGTCCAGATGTGCCACCGCAAACATTCAAACTCTAGAAACTCCCCCCATCAGTTCTTCCCACTGAAGAGGAAGTGTGCGTGTGCGCGCGTGTGCGCGCGTGTGTGTGTTCTGCGAGAGATGGGGCTGTGTGGATGCGTCCACCAATCCGAGAGCTGCATTTTAAACACAGGGGAGTTTGAGTAAACTTGCACAATTTTCCAAAACTCACTGGGGTCCAAAAGTAGTTGGGGATGAATGAGTAACTGTTTATCGTATATACATTTTTTTGTGATTCATGATCATTTCATTGCATAACTTTCACTGGTTTACACTCATTAAATTATCATTTGATATTCTGCATGCTCAAAAAGAAAATCTGTTCACTCAAATGCAACTGTTGAAGCATATTTTGTTTTGTCTAGGCACTGGAAATGTTATATGTGTCTCCAAGACTTGCATTTAAAAGTCTTGTTCCAACAATAAATATGAATTGTCCCATTAGTGCTACAATAGCCTATATGCATGTTTTTACAGTATTGCATCAGTTCAGACCCAACTTAACCAACTGACTATACTTTTATTAGGTACAGTGGCCAGTTGTTTCTCCTTATTTTAACTACCACTGAAGACGTTCTTGTTGCCAAGTATCCTAAAAGAATTTTACTTTTTTTCTGCCTCCCTCTGGGTTGTCAGCCCGGAAAGCTCTATATATCAGTGGCAGACATTGTTTTCCTTTATTCTCTTTTGGCCATTTTGACTACTTGTCTGGCACATTTCAGTGTCTTTTAAAACTCCGAAGAGTTACAGGCCCTTATAATTAGTTCCTAAATGTGCTAACAGAGTCCCTGTTGGTTTTCAACATGTAGCTGGTCAGTATCTCCCTATAAAGCCACCACTAATGTAATAATATAGAAAATAAAACACAATCTAGAATCCAGTCTCATTTATTCAAGAGCAGTGTGAAAGTCAGACAGTATAGTCTCCACTTCTTGTTCAGCCATTAGTCACAACACAATGAGTGACACCACAAAAAGACAGAACAAAAGAAGGGGTTGTTCCTAAACAAGGACATAACGACACATGGGATGTGCCCCATTACAATGTGAGAACACTGATTGGTTATTGGTGTTAAATGAAACAGCTTAAAAACCATTGACCATCAGCTCATCAAGGACTGTTTTTGAAAGGTATTCTCTTGGGGATGATCCTTTAAAAAGACTATAATATTAATAATTAATAATAATAAATACACTTCGAGTGAGACAGATTCTTTATTGATTTAAAATGTCAATATTATTTGCAACAAATTATGGCAAAGCTAATACAAATAATATGTAAAGAGTATAAATGATGTATGACTATATAACATTACATAAATATCTACTAAAAACTAAAGGAAATATTGTTTTACTGCCCCATATAAAGTGTTGCACACCTCTTCCCCCACTCCAAAAGACAATTGCTGTGTTCTTCCATTGAGAAAACAACTACATTATGTAGTGTTGACTCACTTAACATAAACAAAGCCACATAGTGAGAGCCAAGCACAACACCACGTATGACACTATAGACTGATTATGTATACATCTGACTGCACTGTTGAGACGGGATGAGAATGAATGCTAATTTACATAGCTGCAGTGTGGTGGCAGCTTCCTTGAGGCACACCAAAACTATTCCTTGATTAGCAACTAATGTCAGTGCAACTAAATTCAGATTACAGTTATGTGCTGAAAAGAAATTGTTATTTGCTGTGAAATAGGCAATATAGGGGAGAATACACCTACAAAAACTATCCTTAAAACTTTACACAAGAAGAACTAAATTTGTACTTTGTTGGTCTGCACACGTTTTCCCTCCCTCCTTTTTGAAGCACATTCAAAAGCCTACTGGCTTCTCCTAAAATGAGCGGGAAATCTGTAGTTAATGAGGGTATCTGCACTCTACATCAACTACATGGATTGTTCATTGTAATTAGGGAATTCCTGTTTCTCTGATCTCAACATTTAATTCCCAGAGTGTTCCTCAGCCGTATGAACTTGTCTTGAACCTTTAAGAAGGCCAGCTCTACTGTGGTCAGCAGAGACCACCACCACATCGCAAACTCCCATTTGCATTGTTTTAAACATAGAAATATGTAACACTGCTTATAATTATATTCAATATTGTGCTAGGAAAAGTATATTTTAATGCTTAGCTAAAGCATTTTCAGATGAGTCAATGACACATCTGTAACTGGTATTTAAAGGTATAGTTCACCCAAAAATACTCACATGCCATCCCAGATGTGTATAACTTTCTTTCTCCTGCTGAACACAAATTAAGGTTTGTTTGAATAATATCTCAGCTCTGTTGGTCCTCACAATGTAAGTGAATGGTGACCAGAAATCAGAAGGTTCAAAAATGACATAAAGGAGACATAAAAGTAATCCATAAGACTCAAGAGGTTCAATCTATGTCTTCTGAATAAATATGATAGTTATGGATGAGAAACAGATCAATCTTTAAGTCCTTTTTACTATCAATTTCCACCTTTGACCAGTACTGACCAGTAGTGGCTGAATGCGAAAGTCTCTTCCACAAAGAATGTGGAAGTGAAAATGTAGATTTACAGTTAAAAAAGAACTTAAAATTTTATCTATTTCTCACCCACACCTATCGCTTCAGAAGATATGGATTTAACTACTGGAGTCTTATCGATTACTTTCATACTGTCCTTTTTGGGCCTTCAAAGTTCGCACCATTCACTTGCATTGTGAGGACCAACACAGCTAAAATATTCTTTTAAAAATCTTCAATTATGTTCTGCAGAAGAAAAAAGTCACACATGTCTGGGATGGCATGAGGGTGAGTAAATGATGGGAGTATTTTCATTTTTGGCTGAATTAAACCTTTAATGTATTATTATTATTATCATTATTATTATTATGTACTGTAAGTATTAAGCATATGAATATAAATATACATCAAGAGAATAAAACACAGTCTTATTGTTATCTTCCACACAAAGACACTTTAATTTCATCAAGAAGCATTGGCCAGTGTATGACACCACACCACAATAAGACATAGATGGCAGCAGTAAGACACAGTAATAACAAAGTGATTAGTGTACTGTACAGGCAGAGGGAGTGACTAACCCAACAGCTCTCCAGTATTCCGCATTTGCATCTTTTCTTTCAACCAAGCGCAATCCATTCCTGCTGCTACAGCAACATTAGGCACGCAGCAATTTCAGGATAATGCTCTTTGTCAGACGAAAAGCACAGAAAGAGAGAGTGTGAGAGAGAGAGTGAGAGAGAGAGAGAGAGAGAGAGAGAGAGAGAGAGTGGAAGAAGAGGGAAAGGGAGGGAGGACTGGTTCTAAGAGTCAAATGAAGGATGTGAACTCTCACTGTGAGAAGGGCTTCCTTTGTGTGGATGGCTAAAAGACTAGAATAGCATGAAAATAAGAAAAGTCTTTGAAAATTAAATAATGGGAGGGTTTGAACTAAATTGGCAATGTTAATGTCCTGAATAAGGGCTTATTATTGTTCATTTAAGATAACATAAGCATTTGGCAGTTGTGTGTAACATTAAAGGGATAGTTCACCCAAAAAATAAAATTCTCTCATCATTTACTCACCCTCATGCCATCCCAGATGTGTATGACTTTGTTTCTTCAGCAGAGCACAAACAAAGATTTTTATAAGATTATCTCATTTCTGTAAGTCCATAAAATGCAAGTGAATGGGTACCAACATTTTGAAGCTCCAAAAGCACCTAAAGGCAGCATAAAAGTTATCCATATTACTCCAGCTTTTAAATCCATATCTTCAGATGTGATATAATAGGTGTGGATGAAAAACAGATTTATCTGGATCTGTTTGGTACCCATTCATTTGCATTGTAAGGACCTACAGAGTGGAGATATTCTTTTAAATATCTTCATTTGTATTCAGAAGAAGAAAGAAGGTCATACACATCTGGGATGGCATGAGGGTGATGATGAGAAAATTTACTTTTTAGGTGAATTATGCCTTTAATGTAAAGACACTGATAAGAGGAAAGACAAATAAAGGAATACCCAAGACAAATCAGAGAATCAAAATACAACTTTCAATTATTGTCAATTACTAACAAGGTAAGTGAAGATGTAAATAAATGCAATATAACTATGTCAAATCTTTAAGAACAAGAACTTACCTCCGATAGACCCTTTTCACATTTCTAGGTTTGGGATGCGGAAAGTAAACAATAGTGGAATAAACTTCTATAAAAGTACAATGAAGACCATAGCAAATGTTATTTTTTACACTCCCATTCACTCCAACAGTAAAAGAAAAGAATCCACTATCATAGTTCCACTACTTTCCAAAAGACGGAAAACAATATAGAGAGATGAATTATGGCAATCAGAAGAGAAAAAGATGCCATATTTACTATGACTCACCCAACAGCTCTATTTGAAACCTCATCACATCAGTAGTGACTATTTGTTTTTTTTTATTAATACCACATAACAAGGAATAATTTTATACATTTACACTAAATAATTTTAAAAAGATTGCAAGATTTATGCTTCTAAATCATGGTGGAAATGTGTCATCATTATGTGAAAAGGTTTGAATTTGAATATAAAGGTGCTCAATAACTGTTATGTTTCTTCTCTTAACATAACCTTTAATAAACACAGACTCACAGTCACAGTTGAGACGATTGTGTTTACTGAACCATCATCGCACACAGAACAAACATGCATCAATCCACTGACTTAACACACACACTCATAGTGGAGCATAATGTTCTAACGCGCCACAAAGTAGTGCCTACATCTATGTATTGCAATCAGAGTCAATACATAACAATTCCTCCCTTCCAGCTTTGATGCACTTATAATCATCAAACAAAAATTATATTGATTTACCAATATCCAATTTGAAAACAATTCAAATTTCACAACATTTCAATAACTCTTTTTATATATATATATATACAGTGAGGAAAATAAGTATTTGAACACCCTGCTATTTTGCAAGTTCTCCCACTTAGAAATCATGGAGGGGTCTGAAATTGTCATCGTAGGTGCATGTCCACTGTGAGAGACATAATCTAAAAAAAAAATCCAGAAATCACAATGTATGATTTTTTAAATATTTATTGGTATGATACAGCTGCAAATAAGTATTTGAACACCTGAGAAAATCAATGTTAATATTGCAATTACAGAGGTGAAACGTTTCCTGTAGTTTTTCACCAGGTTTGCACACACTGCAGGAGGGATTTTGGCCCACTCCTCCACACAGATCTTCTCTAGATCAGTCAGGTTTCTGGGCTGTCGCTGAGAAACACGGAGTTTGAGCTCCCTCCAAAGATTCTCTATTGGGTTTAGGTCTGGAGACTGGCTAGGCCACGCCAGAACCTTGATATGCTTCTTACAGAGCCACTCCTTGGTTATCCTGGCTGTGTGCTTCGGGTCATTGTCATGTTGGAAGACCCAGCCTCGACCCATCTTCAATGCTCTAACTGAGGGAAAGAGGTTGTTCCCCAAAATCTCGCAATACATGGCCCCGGTCATCCTCTCCTTAATACAGTGCAGTCGCCCTGTCCCATGTGCAGAAAAACACCCCCAAAGCATGATGCTACCACCCCCATGCTTCACAGTAGGGATGGTGTTCTTGGGATGGTACTCATCATTCTTGTTCCTCCAAACACGGTTAGTGGAATTATGACCAAAAAGTTCTATTTTGGTCTCATCTGACCACATGACTTTCTCCCATGACTCCTCTGGATCATCCAAATGGTCATTGGCAAACTTAAGACGGGCCTTGACATGTGCTGGTTTATGCAGGGGAACCTTCCGTGCCATGCATGATTTCAAACCATGACGTCTTAGTGTATTACCAACAGTAACCATGGAAACGGTGGTCCCAGCTCTTTTCAGGTCATTGACCAGCTCCTCCCCTGTAGTTCTGGGCTGATTTCTCACCTTTCTTAGGATCATTGAGACCCCACGAGGTGAGATCTTGCATGGAGCCCCAGTCCGAGGGAGATTGACAGTCATGTTTAGCTTCTTCCATTTTCTAATGATTGCTCCAACAGTGGACCTTTTTTCACAAAGCTGCTTGGCAATTTCCCCGTAGCCCTTTCCAGCCTTGTGGAGGTGTACAATTTTGTCTCTAGTGTCTTTGGACAGCTCTTTGGTCTTGGTCATGTTAGTAGTTGTATTCTTACTGATTGTATGGGGTGGACAGGTGTCTTTATGCAGCTAACAACCTCAAACAGGTGCATCTAATTTAGGATAATAAATGGAGTGGAGGTGGACATTTTAAAGGCAGACTAACAGGTCTTTGAGGGTCAGAATTCTAGCTGATAGACAGGTGTTCAAATACTTATTTGCAGCTGTATCATACAAATAAATAGTTAAAAAATCATGCATTGTGATTTATGGATTTTTTTTTAGATTATGTCTCTCACAGTGGACATGCACCTACGATGACAATTTCAGACCCTCCATGATTTCCAAGTGGGAGAACTTGCAAAATAGCAGGGTGTTCAAATACTTATTTTCCTCACTGTATATATATATATATATATATATATATATATATATATATATATATATATATATATATATATATATATATGTGTTTAACGGAACATTTTCTCTTCCTTTACTTTGTTTTTTAATGTTATAAATCAAGTCTGTCCGGAGGTTTGCGAACCCTCTCCGGATATCTGCGTTCCAATGGATCAGGCAGGTTTGTCGTTGG
Organism: Xyrauchen texanus; assembly: GCF_025860055.1. Lineage (NCBI taxonomy): Eukaryota > Metazoa > Chordata > Actinopteri > Cypriniformes > Catostomidae > Xyrauchen > Xyrauchen texanus. Next base: position 40,137,369 of record NC_068279.1, read on the forward strand.
TTGAGGTATGTTCACTGCCTCTGGTGTAAGCATATTTTCCACAGTTGTCATGTCCGGTGTTGGAGTACTGTCCCCTAGATTCGGTAGAACAGCAGATGTCCCAGTTTGACCAGTCACCTTTCCAGGTGAAGCATCAAGAAGTTGATCAACATGTCTGCGCCAGACGACATTGGGTTCCACACTCACAGTGTATGACAGCGGTCCAGTTTGTGACAAGATTTCTGCTTGTCACTCTGGCTGCGATAGTCTCTTGCCAGTACTTTTTGTCCAACGTCAAATGATCTCAGTTTCCTTTGTTGTTGAATGGGTGAACATTGTTTGTTTGACACCTGTTTTTGAATGTCCGGTTTCACTAGATCCATGCGAGATCTCAAGTTTCTTCCCATAAACAACATTGACGGTGACTGTCCAGTAGTAGTGTGTGGAGTGTTTCTGTACGCCAGCAGAAAGTTGGCAATTTTCTGCTGCAGTGGCACTTCCTCCTTTCTACTTGCTTTCATGGACTGTACAAACCGTTCAGCTAGTCCATTAGTTGCCGGATGGTGAGGAGCAGATGTTAAGTGTTTAAATACCGTTGATTTTCAGGAAAGTTTGGAACTCCTCACTGGTAAACTGGGTACCATTGTCACTTACAAGTTGTAGCGGGTATCCAGTGCGAGCAAAAAGCATCTGTAATAGGTTCACTGTTACAGTTGAAGTTGCTTTCTTCACAGTGAAAACTTCGGGCCACTTGGAATGAGCGTCGACCACAATAAGGAACATGTGATCCAAGAAAGGTCCAGCGTAGTCGATATGAAGGCGTTGCCACGGGGCAACTGGCCATTCCCAAGTGTGAACGGGTGCAATCTGAGGTTGGCGCTGAGTGTGGTGGCAACCTGTGCGTGTTTTGACCAGAGTTTCAATTTGGTTGTCAAGGCCAGGCCACCACACATAACTTCTAGCGAGACTTTTCATTTTCACCACACCCATGTGTCCATCATGCAGTGAGTTAAGAACTTTGGGTCGCAGTTTGGGAGGTACAATTACACGTGACCCCCACATGACACATCCTTGACACACGGTAAGTTGGTCTTTTCTGGTGAAATAGTCCGAAAGTTCTGTATCTGTGCGTGATGTCCAACCATTCACAGTTAAATCATACACTCTGGGAAGCAATGGGTCGTTTCTTGTTTCTTTGCTTATTTGTGCACTTGTCACAGGGAGCGTTTCCATTTGTAACATGTGAAGGTTTAAAGCAGGATCAGAGCCCTTCCCTGACAGTGACTGAGGCAGACGGGACAGTCCATCTGCATTTCCATGTAGTTTTGTCCCTTTGTATTCAATGGTGTTGGTGTGCGCTCCCAGAAAAAGAGCCCAACGCTGTAACCGAGCCGCAGCCATTGCCGGAACACCTTTGTGTGGACTGAAAATAGAAACTAGTGGCTGATGGTCTGTAATCAGCGTGAAATGCTTGCCATATAGATACTGGTTAAACTTTTTCACTCCCCACACTAAACTTAAAGCTTCTCTGTCTATCTGTGCGTAATTACGCTCTGCTGGTGACAGAGAACATGATGCAAAAGCTATGGGGCGTTCAGAGCCATCACTCATTTTGTGTGACAGAACGGCACCAATACCGTAAGGCGAAGCGTCACATGCTAGGCGCAAGGGCAACTTTGGGTCATAATGAGTCAGCACTTTGTCTGAAATGATGAGATTCTTTGCCTTTTTAAACGCCTGCTCACAGTCTCTAGTCCAATCCCACTTTGTGTTTTGATGCAACAGCGCATGGAGTGGGTGCAACACCGTTGAAAGATTTGGCAAAAACTTATGGTAATAGTTAACGAGGCCAAGAAATGAACGTAACTGACTTACGTTTTCCGGTTGTGGAGAATTCACAACGGCCTCAATTTTGTCCTGAGTTTTGTGAAGTCCCTGTTTATCTATTTTGTGACCACAATACTCAATGGACTCCTTGAAGAACTCGCATTTCTTCCTATTTGCCTTAAGCCCATATTCCTCCAGTTTTGTCAAAACTGCATCCAAATTGACCAAATGTGAGTTTTCGTCTGAGCCTGTCACAATAATGTCATCCAAGTAACATTGAGTACCTGGAATTCCTTGTAGCACCTGGTCCATAGCACGTTGCCAGATTGCTGGAGCACAAGTAATGCCAAATACAAGCCGATTGTACTGGTATAGACCTTTGTGGGTGTTAATGGTGAGGTACTTGCGTGAACTTTCATCCATCTCCATTTGTAAAGTAAGCTTGTCCTCCGACAAAAGCCGTTTTTGAATGCTCTCGTTGTGCAGCCCGCACACGAACCGGTCCCTCAAAGCGTCAGAAAGTCCATCTCTAAACTGGCAATGCTCGGCTAGTTTCCTCAGCTCAGCGATGTATTCTGACACGGACTCACTTTTTGACTGGTTTCTCTTGTGAAATCTAAAACGCTCAGCGATCACTAATGGCGCTGGGTTTAGGTGACTTTTCAGCGTTCGCGTTATTTCATCAAATGTTTTGTCTGCCGGTTTAGCTGGAGCAACAAGGCTGCGGAGTAGGTTGTAAGTTTTCGCGCCCATAACACTTAGTAGGACTGCTACTTGTCTTTCGTTCTGTATCTCGTTTGCTAGACAGTACTGCTCAACTCTTTCCACATATGTTGTCCAGTCCTCCACCGAACTATCAAAACTGTCCATATGTCCCAATATTCCAGCCATTTTTGCTTCTTGGCATCTAATCACTTTTACCTTGGTCTTGATGAACAAACGTCCCCACCTCCAGCTAGCTCGTCCACAGCAGAACTGCGGGGTGAGCAGACGAAACTTTCGTCCACAAAACCAAGTCCATTCAAAACTTTACACCGGTCTTATTCAATCTGATGTATTTCACGGGTTCTTCTTAAGACTCGTCGCCAGTTTTGTTATGTTTCTTCTCTTAACATAACCTTTAATAAACACAGACTCGCAGTCACAGTTGAGACGATTGTGTTTACTGAACCATCATCGCACACAGAACAAACATGCATCAATCCGCTGACTTAACACACACACTCATAGTGGAACGTAATGTTCTAACGCGCCACAAAGTAGTGCCTACATCTATGTATTGCAATCAGAGTCAATACATAACAATAACTTTTGTCTTTGTGTCATCTTGGACTTACACTGACGCCTACTGCAGACATGGGCAACATACGGCCCGTGGGCTGGATCAGGCCCTCCACATGGTTTAATGTGGCCCGCGGCTCACATTTTTTCATTGGATATTTCAGTTAACTGCATTTTATAACTGGTGTTCTTCATTTCTAAATACAAATGATTTATGCTAGTAATGAAATACACTGGCACCACACCTGTGTACATCACAATTCTCAGCATAATTTGTAATTAAAATACATTTACTGATGCCTCCTCCATGTGTTTTTGAAGGAGAAAAACACACCTTCAAGTAAAAAAGTGATAAGGAATGTGGACTGTCCTTGTGTTCATGGGAGTGTTTTAATGTACGTTGCATGTGAGTGTATGTGCATGCATGTGATAGAAAGGGGTCAGTGGTTATCCTCTGTCTGCTCATCGCCAGTGTTAATGCTCTGTGAGCGAGTCTGGAACTCTGTTGGATCTAGTGTGGGAGGCTGGTGCTCTCCATCTTCAACAATAGACAGATTGATGGAGGCAGACACATGGACAGAGGGACAGACAGACAACAAGGGAAAAGACACAGAATTAGGAACAACACACAAAGTTTGGGTTTGTTTACACAAAAATTTAAATTCTCTCATCATTCACTCACCCTCATGATGTCCCAGGTGTGTATGACTTTCCTTCTTCAGCAGAAAAAAAAAGATGAGAAAAATATCTTAGCTCAGTAGGTCCTTAAAATGCAAGTGGATGGTGATTCGACTTTTAAAGCTCCAAAAACAACAGACAGTCAGCAAAAATTTCATCCATACAACTCCAGCTGTTAAACGAATGTCTTTTAAAGCAACACGATCACTTTTGGTGCAAAAACGATCAATATCTAAGCACTTTTTAACTATAATGCATTGCTTCCAGTTAGCAATGTAATGTGCGTGTCACGTAATCGTGTCGGCATGTTCACACGAAAACTGCTGCACTTGCAGCACAGCCCGGAGAGCAGTGCTGTTTACAAGTGAGAAGGAGAAACGCTGAACAGAAGCTTAGTTGGTTTTGGTTTAGATCTGCATTTGCATCTGTTTCTTTACTCACAATGGTGCATTTGTGTGCTTATCCTGGATGTCTCAACCAATATAAGAATGTGAGTTTACGTCTGTAACATACCAACGTGAATTTGTCACACAAGAGATTGCATGAACTCAGCGTTCTCGCGATTACTTCACATGCCTATAATGCTGCTGACCGATTCATGTTTAATGAACCGGTCTTAAACATTTGTACTTAAGTACTTAAATATTGATCTTTTTTGCACCAAAAGATCATTTCTCTGTATAAGACATTAATTTAATCCCTGGTGTCGTTCAATTTTTATGCTGACTGTCTGTGATTTTTGGAGCTGCAAAAGAGAAATCTCCATTCACTTGCATTTTAAGGACCTACTGAGCTAAGATATTTTTCTTCAAATGTGTTCTGGTGAAGAAAGAAAGTCACACATACCTGGGATAGCATGAGTGTGCGTAAATGATGAAAGAATTTTCATCTTTGGGTGAACTATCCCTTTAAGCTTTAGGAAATAACTATAAGAACAGCAAATTAGAATATTCCTATAATATCTAATTTACTGTAAATAAATTAATAATAATAATTTCAGTCCTTCAATTAATATTCCAGTACAAATATACAGAATTTGTTGTTAATGTGAACTTTCAGACAGAAATTAGAAGGACAAATGTATTAAAAACAGCTCATTTGAAATTCATGGGATCTGAAACAAAGCAAATCAAAACAACAAAACTAAACTAAATGAAATAAACTGTTGAACTATCCCACATTAGCGTAATTTCTGAGAACTTGTGTGTGTCTGTCCATAAACCAACAAAAGCACTAAACACAGACATATCTGAAGTGGGAGGCTGACAGTCTTGGTGGGGATGGGAATAAATTTGCCTCTAGATTTTTACCTGAATTTTTCTAAACCTTAAATCAGAAGAACAGAATCAGAATCAACTTTATTGCCAAGTATGCTTACACAAGGAATTTGTCTTGGTGACAGGCTCTTCCAGTGTACAACAATACAAACAATACCAAAAACAGCAGCAAGACATAGGTAATTAAAACAAAAAACAAAAAAGAATAAAAAATAAATAATTACGTATACATATACGTACGTACATACACTCACCTTCATACATACCCACATACACACACGTAGTGAGGAGTGCAGTGCTAAAACCAAAATACACAAAGCAACATCCATTAGGACTGGCGTGTTTGTATAAAGATTAAACTCCATATATACAGCATCACCAACCAGGTGGCATGAAAACTGATATAAAACTCAAAACAGAATAAAGTTCAAAGAGAGGTGGACTAATTGCAACAGATATATAAAGAGAATGAGGGGACATCAGATGTTAACACATTCAAAGATGGATCCATGCAAAAGATGGGATGATGTCATATAAGAAAATATGTGTCAGACATACCATTTGCGTAACACCTCATTGGCCACTGAAAGAAATTCTGAAAGAATGACCAGAATCATTGTGGGAGGGTTTAGTGGGACCGAGATTGAGGAGAACATGTGTGCATAGGAAAGAAGCAATGGGAGAAAACTTATCATCTCCATGGTCTGTCTTTTAACTTGTCTTACTCCTCTGTTAATTTGTTTGTTTCCCACATTTTCTTTCCCCAAACTTTAAAGTGCATTATGACAGAATGATGTCACAAAGCAGATGCAGTGATCTTTATTTATACAAAAATATATGAATTTAACAAGTTAAAACATTATTTGAATGAAGATGCATGTGGATTGGCAAATGGATGGATGCTGAGGAGGTGGGAAAAGAAAACCAGAATGGGTGCGTGATTTGTTAGTACAGGTCCCTACAGAAAGTCAGACTGTGTTTAGGTGTGTGTGTGCTGAGAAAAAGTAATGGATTGTGAAAGGGGAGAGATCTTTCTTGTGTTAAAGAACAGAGATCAGGTCAGGGCAGAGGGGCTGTAAAAGGTGTAAATGGAGGGTAGTTTGTAGATCAATGCTCTCAACGCCATTAGCACTTGTATTACTCCTCAAAAAACCTGCAGTATATTTGCAACATCTGACCAATTACACTGGAACATCATCAAACATGCCATTCATAAATCAAAATTAGGGATGTAACGTGTACACCGCGGTTAAAAAAATGTGGCAATATGCATCATGGAGATTGGGAGGTTTTTGTTGGTTTGTTTTTTTATTATTTTACAAGCATCTGTTGTAATGTTTAATGTTTGTGTTCGTGTTTATTCTGTTTATGTTTTCATGACTTTTATTTTGAAAAGGTTCTTTTCATGTGATTTCATGTTTCCCTCCATGTTCATGTGTCTTGTTTATCATTGGTTTTAGGTTATTAGTCTTGTTATCTTGTTTATAGTTCTATCAGTTCATTGGTTGTCTTGTTACACATGTCTGTGTATATGAGCCCTCTTGTTTTCCATTGTCTCTTGTCAAGTATTTTTTGTAAGTGTAACTTTGTTTTGTTTAAACCATGCCAAGTCTAGTTTAGTTCTCATTTATAGTTAGGGTTTTGGTTTCACGTTTATTTAATAAAACTGCACTTGGGTTCTTCACTCCTTCGTCATCGTCTTTGTAATTGCCAGCAGCAGCAACTTTGTTACATCCGTATCAAATATGCAAGATGCCCTATACGTAACATGAGCATACACATGGAAATCATTTCAATGCAAAAAAGATCTAAAATGTGATTACTAGCCGAATCTGCAAGAACTGTTAGCAGGAGAGAAGCACATTTTTAGCTGGGAGGGATCTGGGGGCGAATTACAAAAAACATCCTATCTTGATTTAGGATTCATATCTTATCTTACAAAATCGCAGGGGTGTAAAAAGCACTAGTGAAAATATGTATACTGAGCGAAAAAAATGTCTCAATTAAAAGTATCAATTAAAAGTATCTAGCCAAAAATGTACTTGAGTGAAAGTATTCACATTAAATTGTACTTGAGTATTAAAGTCTTTTTTTTCCTAGCTAGACTGAAATTCAAGAGAGGAGATTGTGTGAGAGATGTTGTTAAATTTAAATAAAAGGTTGCCTTTATACTGTCACTGACGACTGTCATATTTCTCCCCCAGTGGCATTCGCAACCTGGTCATAGAATCATGTTATTTATTATTTATGCATTTGGCAGACGCTTTTATCCAAAGCGACTTACAGAGCCCTTATTACAGGGACAACCCACCCAGAGCAACCTGGAGTTAAGTGCCTTGCTCAAGGACACAATGGTGGTGACTGTGGGGATCGAACCAGTGACCTTCTGATTACAAGATTACCAGTTATGTGCTTTAGACCACTACACCACCACCACTACTGTATGTTACAATAAATACTAGGGATGTCCCGATACCACTTTTTCCACTTCCGATCCGATTCCGATATCGGACATCTCAATATAGGCTGTATTACATAAATAACAACATTTACAAGCTTAAGTGATCAAATTGCACAGTAGCTCAACTGATAAAGCATTGCACTTGTGATACAAAGGACCAGGGTATGAGTCCTGAAGAGCACGTGAGTCGACACATGAGCCGAAAGTGACATAGAAGCTCCATAAAATGGCACAATTGTGTTTTTCATCTCACATTTGCTTTTTATTATGCTATCGTTTAGGTTCCAGGATAAGAGTAGGGAGGTCATTATTTTATTTAAATCTCGATTGAACCTTAACATTAAAAACATCTTTTAGGACCACACAGTGGACATTTCACTTCAGAACTGCCCTGAGACATGTAATGGACCACATCATTTTATTTTGCAAAAATGTTGCCTAAGTCACGCAATATTCATTGCATGGCAGAAGTCAATCATGAATTGCGATATCAGAACACCCAGCCCCTTGAGACATATAGAAAGATAAAACAAATGTAAATGAAACTTTTAAGAAGTAATAATGTTGTTGCTTTTGTGAATCGTTTTCTGAGGTTTGTTACCAAACCTTGATGTTGAGCAGATGGACAAATTCAATAAAATTCATGATTAATATTTACTCAAGTACAGTCTCATACAATCTAGCAAAAATATTTCAACATATCCAAAGTTTAAATCAGATCCAAAATTACACCAACTCCACATAGCCGCCGTGCGACACTCCATTTGAAACGACTGACTGCAGTGAAAAGGCAGCTTCAGTTCAGTAAGATGCAAGAAAATGATATGCAAAAATATAGAGTACTATTTAAGTTTAAATAAAATTCTATGGAGTAAAAAGTACAATATTTTTGGGGGGAATGTAATTAAGTGAAAGTTTCCATTTAAATTGTGCTCGAGTAAAGTACAAATACCAACAAATAATACTTAAGTATTTTTACTCAATTACTTTACACCCCTGCAAAATTATATGTTATCTCTAGTTAGGAAATCCTAAACCGCTCCATCGAGTTCGAAAATTAACTCATGTCTGTTACCAAGCAACTAACGATGTGTGAACAGCTGCTGTGAAAAAAAAAAACATTATAAATATGAAAATGTAGAAGAAAAAATAAATAAATAAATAATCGACAAACTTTTAATTTCAAGGCTGCAGAAATACAAATTTTGATAACTGCATTATCATATTTCATAGGAGTCTGTAATTATTTTGAGTGTTTTGCCATCAAAGCGCAGCATATCATCTGGGACTTTCAAAAGTGTTTCCACATCAAACATGGCTTTCCTGCATTTTGTATCGCTAATAAATGTAGCACTATTCTCGGACAGTCCTATAGTTATGTTTCATAGTATTGTAATGTGACTGTAACCATTGGCTTTCAAATACATTTTCAGTTAGGATGCCAGTGGGGTTGCCTTAAAGTTAGGACACTTATTTAAAGGGGCATTCAGTGGTTCTCAAGCTAGCATTAGCTTTGCTCTTTTTCGTGTACTTCAAGTACCGATACGACAGTGGTGTTAGACAGTGTACTGCCATCTATCGATGTGGATAAGCATGATCGTCTCTGCTGCCCCCGCCAGCTCTGGAATATGTTGGAGTTTGAGGTAGTTTCTAAAGTCATTTGTTACTACTATAATATAATTGCTTTGCCAAACAACAATAATCATAGACACACACATATCTACTTTATCTACACAGGCGGCAGCAAATGAGCAAGAGGATTCTCTTCTTCAATGTTTAGTGAATCACAGTGAGTCATGTGATTTCAACATGTAGAATAAAACACTTTTTATAGAACACTATTATGAGTACAGTCTTTATAGCATGTGAGTGTTGACCATTCGGATCAAACTTCACACAAACACAGTTCACTTTTTAATGTGTAAACTTTTTAAATTAGCCCCAAATTACTGAATGCACCTTTAAGATTTTTGGCAAATAAGGATGCTTCTCCACATGATCTGCTCTGACTGCACAAGAGAATATTAAAGTTTACAGAGATCTAATGATAGTGCCATATTAATTTACTATATATAATGCTGAATATGTGTAATAATGCTATGCTATTTCACATGTCATGTCTGATTTGATATCATCAGTACATTTCAGTTGGGTTTTAAGTGGGGACATTATTTAACTGAATAAGCATGCACTTCCATTAAATATGTATGTACATTTTTGGAATTGAATATTAATATACTGCTTATACTGTAATTTGCAGACAAATTTTTTTACGTGAAAAACAACATGTGGTTGCTGGTGGTGCTGGATGGCAGAGGCAGGCTAAATACATACAAATTGTGCCGTTGTGATTTAATGTGCTGAGTAAAGTTATTTTCCGATCTTAAAATCAGTGCGACACATTTTGCAAAAGGTGTGGGCATTGTCGATATGGCTTCGAGATATGATATTAAATTCTTCCATCCAGCTGTTGTTAAATGTACATGTACATTTTTATTTTTTTTCACCGGAGCCCCAGCTGAGTCTTCTACCAGTGATGCTTCATTCAACTTCCCGCATCTACTACCTGCGCAAATATCAACAACTAGGTTGTAGGTTGCCAGGTTGAGGTCACAAATGGGTTGAAATTTGTATGATGTGTCGACTGTGTGAGTAGGATGCGTTATACAAGATCTGGCGACTGGACAATCTTGGAATAATATATTGATGTGATTATTCATATAACGAGGTTTGGGCCATACAAATTACAGGAGTTTCCCTGGAGAAATAACAAAACGGGAGGGGCGGGATATGGGTGTGAAATACGGGAGGCTCCCGGGAAAAACAGGAGTGTTGACAGGTATGGGCTCAGTCCTGCTTAGCTTCAGTAGGCAACAAGTCTTGTGCTACAGGGTGATATGGCTGCTGGGATGATTTATCATTCTGACTGATGCTGCTTATCTCTTTAAAATCTCTACAGGATTTATATTTCAGATTTTACACAAGTACAGGTGTCGCTGCCCTTTTCTGCATAGTTTTGTGGTCCGCTCTGCATAACGCGGCGGCTCATTTCAGCTTATCGCGCCCCATTCAGCCCGTTTCTCCCGATGGCCAGAACACCCCTGATCAGACCCAAAGTGCGTCAGCCCACAGGGAAAATGCCCGGTATGCCAGATTACCAGTCCAACCTGTGTGATGGAAAGAAATAGTGATGGTCCACTATATCACCCAGGCCCATTTGAGATCGGCTGATTAACAGAAGAATTCCTTATGTCAGTTTCATATATATATATATAAGTAAACAATGAATTTTCCAAAAAAAGTGGTCCCTGCTGCAGTCATGAAACAAACCGCTAAGACCTGCAGCTCTCACGGCGCGTATCACAGATAAGCGGAGCATCGTCGATGCCAAGTGCCAGCATAAAGCGGTGTTCAGCCAGCAGAGTGCTCGCAAGTTGCAGGTCACAGTCCAGCACTCAAAGCATGAAAATTTGTTTGGATTAAATCCAAGAATATCCATTCTATCGGGAAGACACGCAGGCTTGAGTGAGGTTTAGGATGCCATTTATTTGATGAATGTAAAACAGAAAAGTAATGTCTCTCTTTGGCGTAGGCCCCATCTGGCTGTCCGAGGGAGTTGTACTTGGAACCGTCATATCCTGCTGCAGGAGATAGGAGGCAGGGGCAAGGAGCCTACCCCCATGCGGTACAGGGCTCAACTGGTGGTGGTGGGGTGGTGGAAGTTGCTGTGTTAGCACACTGAAACAGCAATGTGATAGATTGTGAGCAGACTTATAAAGCAATGGCTTACATGTGATTGGCTAGGAATTACCCACCCAGCTAATGGTGTGATGATGAACAGCTGCTAGTCTTCCCGCTAGAACTACGCTGCGTTTACATTTATATGGATGTGTGTAGTATGAGATGGAGACAAACACAGACTAAAAGTAACAAAACAGAAGTGTGCAGCGGTTGCACTTAGTAAACAAAATTGCAGTGTCCAGGACGATGGGTGTCATATAGTGGGCTCTTTACTAACATAGATCGTCCTGAATATTGGAAGTTTGTAAAAACAATATTAAGTACTACAGGGGCCGACGGGATGAGTGGAGCCAGATAAAAACTTACTGAGTGTAGCTTTAAGGGCTTACAGGCTTTACATGGTCATGATAGGAGTTGAAAGATTGGACACAACAAGTTTATTCTCAAATTAGCCACCTTGTGGCTTTAGTCTCAAAGCATTGTGCATTTTAACATTTATCCAAGTGCAATTAGCCTTTTTCACAAGAATTAGTAACTACAACACAGCAGGGTAAAGTTACGCTACAGTATACGGTAGGGATGCACTGATTCCACTTTTTCTCTTCCGATCCAATTCCGATATCAGAAATCTCAATATCGGCCGATACCGATCCGATACCAGTGTTGTTTTTTTTGCATAATCAGTTTATAATATCTTTACAGTATTGTGTGGAACTAATTAGGTGTCCTCTTTATATGTATAGAAACACAAACCTCAAACTACACATTATTTCAATATAAAAGTTTAGCTTATCAAGAAACACTTTATTATTAACTAGTACACTGGATAATGTAGCAGCAAAACTAACAGTAATTCCAGTATAAGTCATCAGTAGAAAAAAAAAACAGTTTTATTTTCAACTTGTGTTTCAGTGTTTCAACTTACATTTGGACTTTAAAGGATTCAAATCTATTTTTTGTTAGATTTAATTGTAAGGCTTCAATCCACTTTTCATTCACACAGAATTTTTGGAAACACATTCACTTAAATATTGTTATAAATTGTAAACAGATACTAATGATGACAATAATAATAATACTAATAAATAGTTATTAATATTAATATTATTGACTTTTAATTTTAAATACAACAGTAATATAGTTAAGTCCTGCACATTTTAAACTCTCACGCTTTTATTTTGACATTCTAAACTCTCCAGGAAGTCCTGTATTTGTCTGTTTGTAGGCAAGTTCAGTAGTTGAATTCGCTTCTTATTCAAATTCTGGTAAAATGCACCTCCGGTGTCGTTCTAAATACATATAAGTGAACTGAACTATTGAGCATCTTCATCTAAGATGTGGTTCATGAGTAGCGCTCAAATATTGCACACTGTATGACGGCTAAAAATAGCCGTGAGTGAATCACCCAGGGCTGCGTGTGCTTATGTGTGTCAACAGAGCATCACCACTCACTAATGTGCTAGCTCTGCACGTGCATACTATATTTTATATTATAAAATATAAAATAGTATTTATTTATTAAACACAGCCTATTGCGATTCACAGAGCTATCGCACGTCTTCAAGCGGCTTTGTATAAAACGCATGAGCCATATAAACCACTTCAATAATGTTTTTATGGTACTTTTATGTCATTTCTGGAGCTTGACAGTAACAAACATGACTTAACACACAGTATCAGATTTGGATCGGGCTTGTCGGACCGATTCCCAATCAGTTTAAAAACATCAGTATCAGATCGGTGCAGCCCTAGTTTATGGCTTTTACTTTTGTTTATCTCGAATAACACTTCTTACCTCTTTTGTACTGTCTGTTTTCGACCCACAATATAATATACACAGAAAATATTTATCATCTTTTCTGAACTAATTAGTCAACACAAGCTGCAATCTTTTTGGAGTTTATGCACTTAAATGCAGCCCTGGTGTGGATTCTTTGCCAGCCCAGCTCCCATCTCATTAGCAGGAATATTCACCATTTCCCTCTTCGCATCATGGTATCACAAAAAAAGTATTCTAAAAAACCATATATACTCCCAGTACAGATGCAAAAATATATATAATAATGTATATGTCTCATGTAAACTTGTAGGAAACTCCCAATAATGTTAAATGCAGTATAAGTGTATGAATAATCAAATTAAATTATGAAATCAAGTCATCATATGCAGTTTCCAATTAATTTTTTTAAGCTTAAAAGATGACAAAGAAAAACAAAACATGTATACAATGAATCAACATTTAACTCCCACTGCTACCCCACCCCGACCCCCAACAAACATCCCCTTGGTCTCACATAAGTACACACCACCCTCCCAAACCCCTCATACCACTCCCGAATGGAGGGTGCTCCAGCTGACTTCCATCCCCTTAAAACAATCTGCCTGCCTGTCATAACACTGGTCAGGAACCAATTTTTTATGTATTTATCTATGTACCTATATCAATTTAGCTCCGTCCCCCAGACTCTGAATTAGCAGGGAGTAATACACTGATGCCTCATGTCTTTTTCCAAAAGTAGTAATCACCACTCTCAGAGTGTCTGCCACTTTAGGGGGGTATATGCTATTCCCAAAAATAGTACAGAGCAGGCGGCACAGCTGTAAATTCATGTAGAAACCCCCCTCACAATCCAGCAGAAAGGGTATTTATTAATACATAATTTTGGGTTCAGCCATATGCTTGAGGCAACATTAAAAGAAATATCTGAATTAAACTCTCATAACGAGTGCAAATGCGAGATAAAGGGGTGTAACTTAACTTCTCTGGTTAGTTTATTAGAAAGGCTTTGCAATGGCGAAATAGGGGCAAGAACTTCTTGTTCAATACAAAACCAGGGAGGGGCTCTCTCAGGTGGAAACAACAAATGAGCCACATGTCTGAGACCGAATGCATAATAATGAAACAAATATTGGGTAGGCCTAGCCCAACTTTGTCAATCGACCTATGTTAACTTATTTAAATTTTATCTGGTACATTTACCATTCCAAATGAAGGACTTTGCTATGCTATCAAATTGCTTGAAATAAGAGAGGGGACATCTACAGGAAGAGATTGTATCAGGAAGTTGAATTTTGGAATACAATTCATTTTAATAACACTAACCTTCCCAATCATAGATAAATTTAATGAAGCCCACCTGACCACATCACTCGGAAAACTTTTTATTAAGGGGTCAAATTAACTAACTAAATCACACAAATTTGCAGAGCTAAAGTTTAGGATTTGGACCAATTGACTCTGTATCTTGAGAACTTGGAAAAGGAATTCTGTGGAGGCAAGGCACAGATCTAGTAGGGTCTGAGACAAATAATAAAATATTATCTGCGTAACGCAAAAGCTTATGAGCCATATCTCCCGCCACCACACCTGGAAATCATCTTCCTGTCTTATCGTGGCTGCTAATGGTTCCAGGGCAAGACAGAACAATAATGGGAAAAGAGAGCAACCCTGCTGGGTGCCCCTATCCAGAGTAAAATAATCTGAAATTAATCCATTAGTTTGTACTGCCGCTACCAGGTGTCTATAAAGGAATAAACTTAATCCATCCAATAAAATTATTCCCAAACCCGTATATTTCCAAAATCTTAAAAAGATAATCCCATTCTACCATATCAAACGCCTTTTGGCGTCAGGTGAGATGGGAGCGACCAGAGTCTGATTATTTGCCACTGACCACATAATATTGATGAAACGCCTTATGTTATCACAAGAGCTGTGGCCTCAAATAAACCCCACCTGATCTATATAAGAGATGTCATAAATTTACTTAAATCAGTCTTTACATTTTTATTTAAAAGTAGATGAAAAATTTACTTTACGTCTAGCTGGCTCAGGGAAATTGGATGTTAACTCAGACTTACTTGGATAATGTTTGGATGATTTTAAGAATCAGACTGATTCGGGCTTGTGTCATGGTCGGCAGAAGCTTTCCATTCTTTAATGATCCCGTATAAACTTCTAACAAAAGTGGAGCCTGTAAACAAGGCCTTAATCACCTCGCCAATCTCCTCTAGGGTTACCTCAGAATCAAGAGAATTGTTTTGCTCAGTCGTCAGTTTAGGGAGTTCAAATTTTTCCACAAAATGTATAATATCTTCATCAGAAAATGAGGATGTGGCGCTATAGAGATCAAGATAGAATTCTTTAAAAGCATTTTTAATATCAATGGCCAAGGTAAACATTTTACCACCAGCAGATTTCACTGAAGGAATGGTAGAAAAAGACTCTCTCTGTTTATATAGCTAGACACAAGTTTTCCTGCTTTGTCCCCCGACTCAAAGTATGACTGTCTTGCCCTGAATAGCCAAAACTCCACCTTACATGACAAAATAGTGTTATTGCTGTATTTCAGTCCAGGCCATCAGACGACATTCAGCATTTCAACTCTACCACATCACTTTTAATATTCCCTTACAACACCAAGAGTTCTCATGCTTTGGATTTTTTGATGAATTAGGCATACTGTATGATCTAGCCCCTAAAAACTGTTTAAATGCCTCCCAAGCCATGGCCACAGTATAGTGAGGATCAGTTGGTCACCATATAAACATTGATTTAGGCATTTAACATTTGTTGAAATTCAGAATTTTGCAAAAGGGATACATTAAAGCACCAACTACATGATGTATTTTTCTCTGTATGTGGCAACACCTCTAAAGTCACCAGGGCATGATCTGGGACTAAAATGTTTCCAATTGAACAATCAACAACAGATGAAATGAGGGACTTCGATATAAAAAAATATGAATAAATCTTATAGACTGATGAAAAAAATTATAGTCCCTACCAGATGGGTTCAAAAGTCGGCAAATATCTGTAAGACCAAGATTTTT
The DNA here is from genome assembly GCF_025860055.1 of Xyrauchen texanus. Taxonomy (NCBI): domain Eukaryota; kingdom Metazoa; phylum Chordata; class Actinopteri; order Cypriniformes; family Catostomidae; genus Xyrauchen; species Xyrauchen texanus. The sequence goes on from NC_068279.1 coordinate 40,153,446, forward strand.
ACACATCCTGTGAAGCATCAATTTTGTTCTAGGGGGCTTACACACATTTACTTCACTATGATCAAGGACTGAGTCCATCAAAAGATTAACGCTCTCGCAATATCATATCAATAGGTGTGCCAGCGAATTGCAACATCCCTTCAAGATCGATAACAAAGCCCTTATCATCAGTGTTAGGTGCATAAATATTAGCCAAAAAATCAACCTTTGCCCCTGAATTTCTGCTAAAAAATTATTATCTGTTCTTTAATCTGTTAGACATTTGAATTGTAGATGCTTACTTATCAAGGTAATGACTCCCCTACTCTTACTTGAGCCAGCACTAAAGAAAACATGTCCACCCCATATCTTCCTAAATTTTTCAGCTTCCTGCAGGTAAAGATGTGTTTCTTGAAGAAACACTATATCATATTTCTCAGGTTTAAGAAAAGATAACAATTCCTTCTTTTTTCACATTCCACGTGGAGAGAGACAATCCACTCATATTAACATTCAACATTTTGACATTTTAGAAAAAATTTAGAATTTTAATGACCACATTCCAACATTAGTACAATAATTAAACCCTGAACTCCCCGAACACATGACAGCGCTAACTGCCGTACATCCCTCTGAACTTAAACAGTCCATGTGCGCATACGAGAGCCCCCGTGACTACTTTGCCGTTGGATTGCTCAAGTTTATACAAATTTGTGAGACAGAATTACACAACAGAAAATAATCTATAAAACAAACTCCAGACAATAGAAGGCATAAGCAAAAAAATTCATCCACATAACTGTCCGAAGGTGTGTTCCTCCATAAAACAAGCTCCAGCCGCTAGCAGAACTAGCACAAAAAGAAACAAAAATGGCGCTCCGTTTCCTCAAGTGAATGTTCATTGAGTCAGGCTCACTTGGCTGCATCGAGAGTACCACAAAATGACTTACTTATTCCATTGACTTTATGAAGGGCATTGCTTGCTGTGGACATGTAAATATTTTGCAGCCATCCTTTGTATCTATTCTCAATTTGGCCAGGAGCTTCATGCATTAATTTAAACAATCACATTTCTCTCAAAATGCTGTGGTTCTTCCAAGAAAACCTTTCTTTACACCTCGCCTTGCATAACACAAGATCTTTATCGGATAATCTCAGAAATTTGGCCTCCCTCCACGGATCTCTGTGCCGGAACTCTGTGAACTTGCTCGATTTCCATCTTATGACCCATTATGTCGAGCAGACTCATGTCTTGGCCTTCTTCGCCCTTAGGAATTCCAACAATTCTGACGTTGTTTCACTGGTTACGATTCTCCAAGTCTTACAACTTCTCACAGACATGCTCCAAATCTGCCTTGGTCGCAGCTAATTCCCTCTCCGATGACTCCAGATAATCAATCCGTTTCTCAACATCCCCCACTCTTGTAACCATCTCAGTAAATTTCACCTACATGGCATGGTGATCTATTGACGTATTACAGCAAGATCCTCCAAGTCAGCAACGACCTTCATCAGCATTGCCGACACATTCATCAATCGATACCGAATTTCTTCAGAACTGCCGACAAAGCAGACAGCCATCACAATAGTTCTTTCTCCAGTAACACAACACTGTGTCTGGTGATGGAATAAATTTTCCATGTAAACTGCCAGTATAAGAGATGAATGTCCAGACAAACCAATGTAAGGGGAGCCCCTGACTCCAGGGACAGATCAAATGGTTTAATTATGATTTATGTCTCTTGGTTATAGGTCATCTTTGTGTCAGTGCCTTTAATAAGAACCATCCTGCATTGCAGAAGAATGCTCTGTGGTGGGACTGAACTTTAGTCCTGATGTGAACTAAGCGAGACTTCCCGTCAGCTTCACTAAACCACCTTAACCCTTGTCTGCATATATGTTTAAAAGCACGCATATGTGTGTGTAATTGTTAGGGGGGCTGTAAGCCAGTATAAAGGGCCTTTTATCCAGAGTACAGAGAGGAAGTGTGCTTCAGAAGAAATAGAAGCATGAAGAGAGGTACAGACCACAGGACTGCACATCTGGAGATATTACAATTCCATTTCCATGCCAAGAAACTCAGAACCACCACCCACACACATGCATTGATCAGCCACAACATTAAAACCACCTGCCTAATATTGTGTAGGTCCCCCTCATGCCGCAAAAACAGCACAAACCAAGCGCTATTCTTCTCAACGCAATTGTACAGAGCCATTATCTGAGTTACCGTAGGCTTTGTCAGTTCGAACCAGTCTTGCCATTCTCTGTTGACCTCTCTCATCAACAAGGTGTTTCCATCCACAGAACTGCCACTCACTGGATGTTTTTGGCAACAAAAAAAATATTTCTGTAACTGCTGATCTCCTGGGATTTTTATGGACAACAGTCTCTGGAATTTACTCAGAATGGTGCCAGAAACAAAAAACATCCAGTGCATGGCAGTTTTGTGGATGGAAACAACTTGTTGATGAGAGAGCTCAACATAGAATGGCCAGACTGTTTGAACTGACAAGGTCTACAGTAATTCAGATAACCACTCTGTACAATTGTATTGAGAAAAATATAATCTCAGAATGCTATTCTGAGATGCGGGTTAGAGCTGTTTTGGCAACACGAGGGGGACCTACAAAATATTAGGCAGGCAGATTTAATGTTGTGGCTGATCGGTGTATATAAACACACAGATACCAGAAATACATCACAAAGAGTGAGTCTGACAGGTCTTCATTAGTACCAGCTTTCTCTGCCTTACTTTTTTTTAACCTCTGACCTTTGACTTCCTGTTTAACAAGAAAAGAAACAAACCAAAAGGCGGAGGGAAAAAGGGGGAAAAGCTCCACCTCTTTCGCTCCTGCTCCCTTTTTTCAACTCTTACAGGGAAAAGTCTAAAGTCTGCCACGTCGATTCTGAAAAAAAGTCCACTTTTGAATGAAGTATGCAAATTGAATGATTTGTGCTGGAACTCGTGCGTTACAAACCAGGCTTGCGATGCAATCGAAAATGCTGCATCACTTAAAATCTTGTCTCTTTTTGCAAAAAAGTCTTTGCTGATAATATTTAGAGGGATTTATGAGTCGACGGGGGTGAAAGGGCCAGGAAATCCACTGCTTCTTGCCACCCACATTCTTTGGCTTCAACCACCATCAAACACTAAGAGGTTTAAAAGGGTCCTCCTCTCCTCCTCCCCCACTCACCCACAACTCTTTGGCATCTTACACACTTGGACATCCAGCCCAACAGAGACAGAGAAAAAGAGTGACAGATAAACGGATGGATTGAGGTTTTCGGAGAACAATCTGATGGTCTGATCGCTAATGCCAAATCTGATTGGCATGGATGCGAGAACTTTCAGGTATTTCTTTTTCTTCTTTTTTTTGTCCCTTTGAAGTATTTATAGTTTACATATGGGAGAGATGGATCTGAATGTTAAAAGTTAAGGAGGGACAATGGGCTGGATAGACTTAAGATTCTACACTGTAAACAAAAGTTCATCCTTACATTTTAATATCATTGTTGTTTTCATCCATTTGCTGTAACTTTTTACCAGATTTTATTAGTTTATTAGCAATAAAATTCATAGTGGCCAAAAATGAGCATATCACTGCAATTTGTCACTTTGGCACAACTTTCATTTTAATTCAAAATTAAGGCAGTACAGTAAGTTTAAGTTTTAAATTTTAGAGGGTTCATTTTATTTCACCGAAGCAACTGTTATTGGACACATGAAATTAAAGAATTTCATTTATATAAAAGGGGCAAAATACAGTATATACACATTGTGGAAGAGCTAGCATGTATCTTGGCAAACATCTCTGAAAAAATAAATAAATAAATATATATATATATATATATATATATATATATATATATATATATACACACACTTTGCTTCATCAATTAATGTAATTGACCACACACAATGAATGTTTGGGTGAAGGTGTGATTTTTACGCAGCACTTTAAATGCTGTAATACTGAATTGTTTTTACCCACAAAAGTAGCTTATGTGAAAACTTCAACCTCAATTGTCAATAATAATCATTGGCTTTCTTTACTCATTCTGTCTATGCTAATTGTGACACCACCAAACACTGAAATAAGTAAAATATTTACTTTGATTTTGTGTGAAGAATTAATTTTCAATAAAAAAATGATATGTTCATTACCATCTTTGTATTATGTGCAAGTACTATATGTGTGATTCTAAACATTTTGTGCATGTTCGTTCCTCAGTGCTGTTGGACTCATCTCATCTCCCTGTGATACGTCATGCCCACCCCGCTTTCCCAGTGTTCAGACTACCTGTTCAGGGCATAGAGATTGTACAGTAGTCTGCACATTGGTTAGGCTGTGTGGGAGGTGCACACACATTCATCCGGTTCTGTTGGTCAGCACTGAATTCTCGCCAAAGCATTCATGTTTCTGTATGTCTTTTCATGGAAAACTGTATATATACTTAATACATATATAAATTATAAATACAATATATAACTGATTTTCTTTTCTTTTTAATTTAATCTATTATTCTTAGCTAAATCTAAAAATCAGAAACTAAATCTAAAACTGGGTAATTGTAAAAAAAAAAAAAAAAAAACGTTTACCCCCAAAGTTACAAAACGTTTTCTTTTAAAGGTTTGGTTTAGGGTTTAAAGGGGTTTGGGTCAGGTATAGTCTGTAGTAATCATAATTATCATTATATAAACAAAAGAAGTCTATGGAATGTCCCCATGGAAGGAAGGAAGGAAAGAAAGAAAGAAAGAAAGAAAGAAAGAAAGAAAGAAAGAAAGAAAGAAAGAAAGAAAGAAAGAAAGAAAGAAAGAAACTGAAATGATTGGTTATGATGTTGATTTGGTTGGAAAATAAAAGAATATATTTCTCTGTGTGTGATTGTCATGGTTTGGATTCTTAATTCACTTGGACCATCTTGTTTTGGCACAAGTGGAACATAACTGTGGTTTTTAAAAATGAGGAGATTAAATGAAAAATTATTAAATGCAATAGAGGAATTTTATTTAAAACAATAAGTACTTATGGACTAGGAACTATTTTTTTTTTTTCAAAGGACTTTCTCTGCATATCTAAACTAACATCAAGTGAGGGCTTTTGGGAAGTGTTAGACCAAAATCTGGTATGTATGTAAATGAAAACCATATGCCACCTCACCAACCCCCAGAGCAGTCCTCCCACCAGTCCCTGGTCTGCTTCTACTCATACCTCCAGTCTGGACTGACAGTTGGAGCGGGGTGGGGGTCATGGCGGTACTGCAACTCCTGTGCTTGATCAGACCAATAAGACGACAATATGCCTGGACATTACTGAAATAAGAAACAGAGATAATACACAAACTGTAATGTTAATTAATCCCGTGCATACTGTATGACCTCATCTGTCGCTTTCAGACATAACGCATCTTTTCTTGGAACCAGTAGAGCAGTGCATTTAAACCATAGATCACTGGTGAAAAGATGGTTTCATTGTAAAATAGACTAAATATAGCCTTACCGATAGTGTAAGTAATCCTAACCACCTACAGAGGCCAGGGACAAGAAAACAAGGCTGCTTTAGGGCCACGATATCATTCGAATTATCCAAATTTAGAAAAGTCGTATGAATCCTGACGATTTCGCCGTGAGTATGTGGTTGATGTACAGGAACAGCTCTCAAGAGGGCAATGGATTTCCTGTGAAAACCTTATTTAATTTCAGCATCTTGAATGCACAACTATGGTGCAAAAAACACTTAACGTTATTGAATGGGTCAGAATTAAATAATGAACATAACGAGTAATTTGCCATTGTGGTTTCAAAAGACATCACAATGAAGCCCATAATAAGCATGCAATGCAATTATTTTAATACATATTATACATAAGTATAATACAAAAGAGTGCATTAGCTGATACAACCACACACACACACACACACACACACACACAACACACACACACACAACACATAGTCCACATTCTGTGCATACTTAACATTATCTCATCCTGAGGAGCATTGGCATAGCAACAGTATCAAAGCAAAAGTCAGGTTTTAAGATACTGCAGGTAATCATAAACTGGGAATGGCAGCAGAAAGAATCAACAAGATTAACAGAATACAAAAGTAAAAAACAAACAAACAAAAAAGATAATGCTGGGATAATTCAGTAACCAGTTCACACAGCTGGTAACAGGACATGCTAAAAGATAAGGCATACAGACCTCAATAGGAAACAATTAGATCATTCATAGCTAATATACAGCATGTGAATTACACCCAATAATAAAATACTGAGGCTCTATTCCAAAACGTAATGAACTGCCTCACTGCCGTCTGCCTACATAGGCAGCATCCTAAGTGACATGGAACCTCATAAGTGGCTACACAGATACATGATACAAGATTTAAAAACTTAGCAAATACATTTGACTCAAAAAAATATGATACTATCTGAGCATGTATTACTGTAAGGTTTGAGTGATGCAAAGACCTGTAAGGTTTGTGTGGTGGATGCAAGCTGTAGCATCTGTTCCTTTTGCTTTTGCATACCTGATTACCAGCAGCCTTCTTATTCATCTGACTGCTTCTCTGCTGGGCACTTAACAGACGAACAGGTAAAACCAAATGAATAAAAGCAGAAGGAAAGCACAAAGATATTGGAACTTACTGAATGAACAACTAATGGCCACTAATACTACAAAACACACATATGTCCCAACTGAAAAACCCAGCATAGCTGGACAACTGCATAGCTTCCAGCTTTACCAGAAAGACCATGCGGGTTGACCAGCTTCATCAGCAAAGCTTGGTCCACCAGCTAGACCAGCACCAAACCAGCCAGGAAACCAAATCATCCTAGTCTAAGATGGTCTTTTCAGCAGGGATGATCAGATTTGATCGTAAATTCTATGGATTTGTTCTTATACCTATATCAAATGAAAAAATGGTGTATTAATGTTTTATAAATCATTCGTAGGTACATTTAGGAAATGATCATACATTCACATCTAGAATTATTCTACGCACACCATTATAAATGCCGCACTAGTGTGTCCACTGTGAACATCTGGGGGTCACAGAGGACACAATCCAAGTCTACCACCACAGGCCACTGGTTAATTGTTCTGGATAAAAGCATTAAATTATAGAGATTTAGAGTTTATGTTTTAATGAGTGTAATGATATTACAGTCATGTTAGAGTGTTCTAGCTGTTTGCAATTTAGGTGATAGACAAAAATGTTAGTAAATTGTGCAGGCCAATGTTCTTACTTTGCAAAACCAATGTGTAAAACAGTTAAAGGATGGGCAAGGAGGAGGCGAGAACCGGCTTGTCAACATAAATAATAATTTAATGAAAACTAAAAAAACACATAAACAAACACACATGCGGACATGTCCGTAATTCTCTCTGTCTCGAACAATCGTCACCGGCCGCCTTTATCCCTCGCGCGCCTCATCGGCCGATTGGGGACCGGGCGCGCAATATTCCGACCCGGCCCCGCCCTCCTCCGCTCCACACAATGAAATCCTCATGATTAGTGTTCATGTAGGCCAACTCAATGTCAATTAGCAAAATGACCCGTCACCAGAAAAATTTTGGTTTCACCACATTCATTTTTATTTGTGAATGAATGGCAAGGGGGTGGGCTATGCCTGATTCTTTGTGCGACTCTCTCGATCACGGATGTGCTGAGTGACAATCCTCTCCATTTCCTCCTAACATGGGATGCTGAGCCAGCTGTCCCACAAAAACACAAAGCACAGGCTGGATTAGGAACAATCAGGATTTATGATGAAGCAAATCTTATTACCACAGGCAAATGAACAAGGGATTATTAGTTTAAGTATGAATTTTACAAAAACAATTCTGGGTAATTTTTCACACCAAAATCAAAAGAAATAATAAGAAATAAAAACAAGAAATAATATTTTCCATTGGGAAAAGAAACATTTTTGTAGGACCATTAAGATTGTTTGCATTTTGACATAATTGTAATGTAAATTAAGCACATTTACCCCTATACACATTACTGCAATGCATCTGGTTGTTTTATTTTTGAGTTTATAATTATATACTACTAATAATATATTTGGCTTTAGAATTCTTATTTTCACATTTCCTGATGATCATTCTCAGTTGATTCTGTAATAAAGTAATACGAATTGTAAAAACAATTAGCATAAATTTATAAATTTGAATCTCAGCTTTCAAATAATGTCAATGTTATTATTAAATACAAACATTATTAAAGTGCAACAATCTGGTTCCAGAAGAAAAAATCCCATAAATTTTTCCCATAAACAAATAGATTTTCAATTATAATTTATGAACCTTTACAGGTAGACCTACTGTGAGCTACATGGTTCATGTTCATCAATGGTATATGCTTCTGATGAAGCCATTAGTCCGTAATATTTCAACCTCATTGTTTAAAAATAGTGTTTGATAGCGTAATTCCTGGTAAACATTACCCAAGGTCTAGCAGAGAATGCTTCACCAATCAGAGAGCCATGGCGAATGAAGCCCGCGAAACGTGTCTCAGAGCAACAGCCTACTCTCATGATGCACTCGAGTCTAGAGGACTCGATTACATCGACTAGAGGTGCACCAATACCAATAATAGGGTGTAGCTTACCTTTAAAAGCATCCCAGCTAACACATACACATTATTCATGCTTTTTGTTATTTTATCCATTTTGTTCTGTACATTCAGGGAGAGGACGGTGCAGCTTTAGTACTGCTTGATAGTTCTGGTCTTGTTGCATTAAGCCTGACTGAGTTCAATGTCGGTTTGATTGCTTTATACTGAGTTGTTATTGGACTGAAGTAAAGTGACAGTCAGTAACTCCCATCATATTTTCCAGCTTCGTCTTCATGCATAAAAAATAATATTTGGAGTTGCTGTGATTCTGGCTCAAAGATTTCTGGCTCGAGTCTGATCATAGCGCTCTTTTTTTCTCTCCCTCAAACACAAATGTGCAGAGAGACTAGCTGGATGAAAGGAAAACATACACATTATTTTCAAACAATTTCTTTCTTTTCTTTTATCTGTCAAAATGACATTTGGAATTATCCATTAAAAAATCATGTATGACTGGAAAGTGCTAGTGAATGTGAGCTCTCGAGCCACACAAACAGGAGGGAGAAAGAGAGAAGGCGCTTGCACGTGAGAGAATCCACTTATATAAAGTAAAGATGGATCAAATTAAAAATAGTTTAAACACATTAAAATGTTTCTCATGTTTTCAAACTGGTCTTAGAAGTACTTTGCACACATGTGCAATCATGTCATTATATTAATGTACTTCTGCTTGTAAATATGAAATGATGACACCAAAACCGAGTACGAGTATTTACCCCCCAGTATCAGCCTGATACGAGAACTAAAGAGTAGTATTGGTACACCTACACAATAGACATTTAATACAACCTTGTTGTTTTTAGAGGGCAGGCACTTGGCAGCAGGTCAGGCTGGAAGAGCAACTGGCCGACCAGCTAAACCAGCGAAACACCAACCTAGACAAGACTGGGATACAATCTAAACCATCTTTAACCACCTAAGACCAGCAAACCCCCTAAGGCTGGTTTAAACTGGATTGTTTGGCAGGGAAAACATGAACAAACTATACAGACAATGATTTCATAATAGCACATTTTTTTTCTTTATAGTTTGTTTGCAATTTAAAAAAAATCATTATAATTGTTAGATTCAGTATTTTGTCTACTCTGAGTGTGTTGATTGGCCGCTGTAGCCATGTTTGGTTCTCAAAGAAAAAACACAGCAGTATTGTGTGTTGTGTGATGGACCAACTCGAAGGGGAAGCACTCGTGAAAGATGCAATTGATCCTAGCACCTCCAGACAGTTCCACCGTATCGACTTGATCTCCTGAACCCTCAATACACTTCTCGAAATCCACAGCAAACTGTTGCACCATCCTTTAAACCAGAGAGTTTTTACGAGTGAGTCATAAAAAAATAAGTGCTTGTACTCCTCCACTTCTTTCTCAATGGACAGCAGCTGGCTCTGCAGTTTATTCCTCAGTCCAGGTAAGGTGTCTCGGATGTGGTTAGTCAGTTGCTTTACAAAAGTGGAGAATCATGGTTACTCATTTACCAAATATGAGTCTTTCTGGTCAGCCTGTGTTTATTATCTCTGTAGTTAATCAGACAGTTCTATATTAATTCTTTAAAAACAAAATCTTTATATTAGTTACACATTTACTGTAAAATCACTTGAAACAATTCTCTGAGACAGCAAATACAGATTTCTGACAGCTAATAGTCACTATGATGTACAGATATGGCTAAAATATAATATTGGGAAATATGTCTAAAGTTACATAACAAATAAACACAAGGGAACAAAGCCAAAATGTTGATGTTTGTTGTGCATTCATGAGCATTATAAGAGAGGCTCTATCACAGTGTCATGTGCTCATGCGAGAACTTGCACTGCTTTTAGCACTAAACAAGATAAGTTCTTTGACAATATAAACTAGCCTCACTCATGTGCTCATATAGAGCTGAAATAGGTCTATACAATGCAGGTGAATGGGTGCCAAAATTGTGATGCCCCAAAAAGCACATAAAGGCATTGAAAAAGTAATCCATACAACTCCAGTGGATGATAGGAGAAGCTGAGAAACAGATTAATTAAATTTTTGCATTAAATTCTTCTCCCTGCCCAGTAGGGGGTGATATGCCGCACCTATCATATGGCTTCTGAAGATATTGATTAAACCACTGGAGTCTTGTATAACTTTTATGCTGACTTATGTGATTGTTTTTGTGCTTCAAAATGTTGGCACCATTTCACTTGCATTGTATGGACCAAAAGAGCTGAGAAATTCTTCTAAAAATCTTCATTTGTGTTCTGCAGAAGAAAGAAAGTCATACACGTCTGAGATAGCATAAGTGTGAGTAAATTATGAGAATATATATTCTGAATATTGCGGTGAACTATACCTTTAAGGCAGACATTACTACACACATATTAGCAATGCAATGCTTAACAGTTTATCATGTATACGGTAATGTATGTATTAGTTTATTAATTAGAGTAAGTATAAAGTGTTACCTATTTTGCCATTAATAAAAAGAAAAGTTAATCAAACCTATTCATTTAAATAGATATTTAACAAAGTTTTAGTAGTGTGCTCGTCAGAACCAGAATGGGTGAAAAGTGGCGCGAGACACACTGGTGAACGCTATAAAGATGTATTCAATAAGCCACAAGATAATATCTGACGAAACCGCACATGAACGCACACAACCCGACTGTCGCCATTGGCAACTAGATTTTACATTTTAGTCGCAGTGTGTAGTCCTGCATGAGGGTGAGTAAATGATGACTATCAAAATATCACCCTGTTTTTTAAGCAGTCCAACATGTCAAACTCTGGCTCAACCAATGGAGTAAGTTTGGGGTGTGATCTGTTTCACAAAACAATGGAAGGTGAGAGGGAGAGTGTTTGGGAAACCTGTTTGGAGACTAAATTTGGAATCGCATACTACTTACTCCTCTGTCAATTTTGACCGTTGCTATATATGACAGAAAATGTGGTAGTAGTATAGTAGTATGTTATTACAAACTCAGCCAGTCATTTCGTTTTGTTTGGTGCCAGATATTACACACCGTACCTTTAACCCTTTTAGTAATTGCTGAATTATTTGCATCTAGTTGTCTTTATAATATTCCTGATAACCTGTCTTGTTAAAATGACCAAATATTCTTTAAAATGTCCAGCAGAAACAAATGGAAACACTTGTCTAAAATTGGAGTGTTAATGAGAGTGTTGTGGAGTGTTGTCGTTCATCTCAAGGTTATTCCAAGTGGACAGTGTATACATTGGTTAAAAAGCATCTGTTAAATGAAAAGCATTCAATGTCAGTGAATAATAGTCTGGAGAAAGACCATCTGCAACTGCAAATAAAGTATACCAGTCACTAAAATCCACAAGTACACTTAGTCTTAATAGTGCTTGAAAGGCTTCAAAATGTACAAATGTCCTCTACAGAAGAATTCTTCTTAAAGCATGTTGCAGGCACAGTAGAATTGTGCACTCCTTTATAATTAGATGTGTTCCTGTATCTGAGCAGCCTTAAAAATAAATATATAAAAATAGATTTTTTTAGCTTCTTTAAGAGATATTTTTAAGAGACCAGTGACATGTTCCTTCACCATCTTCTAGTGTTTGTGCAAGGACATGAAAGTATCAGTGGTAAAGATAGGTTTATAGACGGGGTGGGTGTCTAAAGATTTATACTTAAGCCATTAAGTAAACAAACATCATTATTTGAAACTATTTACTTTTGACGAGGATTTGTAGCAATTCCTAATTAATATTTTTTTTAAATAAATACATAAAAGTAATGTAAGACAAAATGTCCACAGAAACAAAAGAGTTTTTCTTTTTCAAGAACAAACTCGAAACGATAAGCCACGCATGGATGAGCTGTTTATGGGGAACAAAATTTTTAGATATAGACTTTATAGACTGAACTCACCTCTACATAAAGGAAGAAGCTTGTTCTCTGGGATGTCACATGTATCAGTTCCTTCATCCATTAGATCCAGCTTAGTGATCACACCAATAGTTCGAAGGCCTGTTCAAATCACATACAAGTCGAAGAATAGACGAACAGAAACCGGTATAGCTTTCAAAATATCTATGCAAGTATTATGTGTTAGATCTGATTAACAATTCAAGCTATATATTGTCTGTTGCCATTAAGATTATGCTGATGGATTTGACGAAAATCACCAACAAGATTTTAGTCACTTCTGGATGAAAACACTCCCTGAGGGTCCACAGTTGGCCAGGTTTTTTTGGTCATATTATGTTATTCTGACATTGCATATATGTAACTCATTTGAACATGTTAATATTAGAAAGCAATTATGATATACAAGTCTTCATCATAACAGCCTTGTGTATCAACAGTATCTTTTATTAGACTTTAATGAATGTCCTATAAACTGCTTCAAAACGCTTCATTATGGGCAGAATAATGAATGATGAGCTTATGTTTGTTTAACTTTATGATTAGCCTTAAGTGAACTGGGCTGCTGTGAATGCTCTAGTTGTTAGTCGATATCCTCTCAGCTATTTTTTTGTAAAATATAAAGGAAAAAAATAACATACCCTGAGGGTCCACCTCTATGGCAATCTTGAGGGCATCGGAGTTGGCCAAGTCAGAACTGGCAGGAGACACAGCCAGGAGCAGGCAGTTGTCCTTTGTCACACACTGCATTAGCATGTCCCTGATCTGGAACTCTATATCAACTGGCTGGTCGCCTATGGGCACTTTGGTTATGCCAAGGAAGTCCACGAGTGTGAGATTCAGGACTAGTGAAGACGACAAGAAGTGACATGGTTGCTTGTGAAATTTATCAAAATGCATGCTTATATTTGACATAAAAGAAGATTGGGTCTTCAATTATTTCCAGCCCAAGTACCCATTGGTGAATAGAGAAGCAGAGCAGGGATTCCTTGTCATATATTGTATAAAAATGTGTTGCATTTTAAGCCTGGTTTGTAATAAAATGCGTACTGAACTATATTAATGTACAGTATTTACATACTTTATTATGATGCTTACATTACAAAGCAATTAAAATAATAATTACTATCGTACAGAGTCATATACAAGTACATTACATTTTAAATCTTACTAAATACATTATAACGCAGGAAGGAGAAAGAAACGTTTAGCTAAATTTTGGCTTTTCATTAGCAGAGCCTGTTGAAGACCCCTGTAATATACAGTATGTCAAAATATGTCCGTCTGATTACATTTCAATAATTCTCTCTGTACACGCATGAGTGTGTAGGTACCATGAGGCGAATAGACACGCAGGTTGATAGGGACCGGTGAAATGCCTTTGTTTTGCTGTTTCCGCTTCAATCTCCAGTCGCACTTCATCAAATTCCATAAACTTCTTTCCCTTGCAATGCAAGAACTCCGCATACTCTGAAAACAAACAATTAGGTAAATGTTGGCATATAGACAAATAACATTTTCACAATACTTTAGTTAAGGTTTGTATTGAAAACAAACATTTAAAACATTGATTGACAAACACTATAGTATGGAAGCCCATTTCCACCACATAAATTATTTGTGCTTTGGTAAATCATATTTATGACATGCTACACAATAATTCTAAATTTCAAGAATAAATGTTTTTAGATTAAGTATTATAATTGAGATAAAGTCCAAATTATGAATTACTAAAGTAATAATTTGGAGATAAAAAGTGATTATGAGATTCAAAGTAAACATTGAGATAAAAAGTCAAAATTATGAGATAAAAAAGGTCACAATTACGACAGACTAAATCATAATTTCGAGATAAAAAGTCATAATAACTACATACTAAGTCATCATTTCGAAATATAAGAAAATATTAAATTGTGAATTGGTAAAGATGGTTCTCCACGCAACGTTACTTAAGGCCAAGGCGAGTCACCATTATTATCAAAGTAAGTCATAAAATCTGCATTAGGAACACATTTAAATATTATTGCATTTATAGCTTACTTTTGGGAAGAGGAAGTTTTGAAAACTTTTGCGATTAGAACTGGGATTTGATCAACATTGATAATTTATATCGTAAATGAGATAGAGCGCCGCACTTCCTAGACTGAAGGGCACATGAGGCACGGCAGGGCCGCAAGGTCAAGCAGGATGAATCTAAAAGCAAACTGTTCCTCCAGCCAGTAAATCTCATTTTTAGGGGTTCATGCGAGCGCACCTCATGAGCACGTACAGACCATTCTTTGGTGTTTGTTTCAGTTCAACTGAAAAACATTACCACTGAAGTCATTTCATTTTTGTAACCTGGACACACACACACATAAGACGAGACAGTCACAATGTAAGTCAAAATACTGCTTTTTATTAGTTAAAAAGCAGGCGAAGGTACAGAAGGGAAAATCCAGAGGGAGAATGGTCGAGGAATGCGTAGGGTCAAAGCCGGGGAATGCAAGAGAGTAAAGGGGGGCAAATCCGGGAGAGTAGTCGAGGGGAGCGAGGGTCAAAGCCGGGGTAAACAGGATGTATACAAGAGGGGACTAGAGGGAGCAAAAGACAGGGGAACAAGAGGAATAGGGGGCTGGCAAGCTAAGAGGGAATCAAAGAGGAGTACAAAACTAGGCGAGACTAGCGAGGGGCAAAACACGGGAATCTAAATACAATAACCAACCAGATACAAACGGAAGGATAGTGTATTTATAGGGGAGAGTGCAGGTGTAAACAATGACAGGTGACGAGACGAGTGCAGGTGAAACTAATGTGTGGGGATAGGAAGCGCATGAGTGCAGGTGGTCATAATGTTCAGGCTGAAGCGCGTGAGAAGCGAGCATGAGTCAGAGGGGGGAGATAGTTTACGAGCGAGAGCTCGTAATAGCAAAACCGGCCGTGGAAGCCCGAGGGAGGAAAAAGAGCGTACGAGCTCAAGGGGGCGGTGCGAGGGAGCGGGAAGCGAGCACGCTCGCGGAGTGCATGTGTGCGTGCTCGAGGAAGCGGAGATGGGGCAGAGGAGCGGGGTTCGTGACAATTTTCCTGTGCATTGTAGTAACTCGTCACTGTCTGGCTGCTCTAGCATGCCTTTTACCAACAAGGTGTTATGCGGGGTCAAGTTTTCAGAGTGGAAGTGCGGACCGCAAATTCATACAACATAGTGCGGTGTGTAATGGACGACCGACTTTCGACACCAGGAAACGGGTGCAAAATGGCTGTGACATGTCAACCGCCTATAGCTGGCTGTCTTTCTAGCTTTGAGAGACTTTCATTTCGATATTGTGAATCATCACATTCTGATTAGTTCGGACAACACAACAGTAGCGCCGTATATATGTTGCCATGATACGCTGGCCCACGTATGGCCGGCGAAACTAAAGTATGAGCTTCCCCGGGTTTGCCGGAATTCGCTCTGTCATATTCAAAGTCCGAGAGGACAAAGAAATGATTCTATTCTTTTTTCGGCCCAACCAGCCATGGTTTCCGGAAGTGATAGAGATGCTGTACAGCTCGCCATGGGAATTACTGCTGATGAGGGATTTCCTCTCTTAAGCGCAAGGCACAATCTGGCATCCCCAGCCCAAGCTGTGGAACTTGAATGTGTGGCCCCTGAATGGAGCATGCTAAGCATGCCAGAACTGACACATTTAGTCATGAACACCATTTTACAGGCCAGAGCACCATCCACGAGACGCCACTACATACTAAAATAGAATGTGTTCACTGATTGCTGTCTCTCACATGGCAAAGACCCAGTAAAATGCCCCATACATGAAATTCTCTTATTTCTTCAAGAGCGATTAGATGCAGGATTCACTAGATTTTGCAGAATTCGGCACCACTATAGGCACACGTACTTGCCAGTTCAGAACGTCTGATCAGCTCTTTATATGCAATGGAGGACGCACAAAATGAATGTCCGTCTCCAAGCAAAGACTCTCTCACTGGATTTTCGATGTGATTTCCCTGGCTTATGAGTCGCAGGGTCAGACTTGCCCAATAGGTGTTAAAGCACACTCTACTAGAGGCATGGCCTGCTGATGGGCATGGACGAATGATGTGTTCTTACAAGACATATGTTTTGCAGCAGGATGGTCCTCTCAAAACACATTTGCAAGATTTTACAACCTAGACGTAACGTCTCTTTATTCACAAGTCTTCTCTGTTTTGAGCACTTTCTATTCATTGGACAAATATATATACTTCTAACCCTCCCTTTAAAGGGTTAGTTCACCCAAAAATGAAAATTATCCCATAATTTACTCACCCTCAAGCCATCCTAGGTGTATATGACTTTCTTCATTCAGCCAAACACAATTGGAGTTATATTAAAAAATATCCTGTCTCTTCCACGCTTTATAAATGGGAGTGAATAGCACCTTAGATTTTGAAGCCCAAAAAAGCGCATCCATCCATCAAAAAAGTCATCAATACTGCTCCAGAGGGATACTAAATGATCATTCCTTTGACTTCAACATGAGGATCACTCACTGCAGCGTACTCATATTGGTCACCGTCCCACAAGACTGTACCATCATGTTTCCTCTCTGGGAAGTTATGTTGTGCAGAGTGGTGTGATGGGATTCTGTTCCATATAACCATTGCGTTACTTCGCAATGTCGTATGTACTGAGACGTAAGGGAACGTCTCGGTTACGTATGTAATCTCGGTTACCTGAGACGAAAGGAACAAGATATTTGTAATGCTATCCGCACTACAAGTCTTGTCTTGAGGTCCGAGTGATGCGCTCCTTGTTCTCAGTCAGAAATTCTGAGGAAATGGTGTTTGTGCAGCTGTTTTTTTAGCGGACAGTTTGCGCCAAAACAGGCGGGGCTCAAACACCATAGCCAATATTAGAATATTGGCGTTATTGTAGAGAGGTTTCTAATAGGCCGCGTAAGAAAGCACTCCCCATATGTGTAACTACGCAATGTCTCGTTCCCTTCGTCTGAGGGAGCCGAGGTTACATACGTAACAGAGTGAAATAATAGGTACTGTTCCAGTCTTGTACATTTATAGATACCAAACCTGTTTCTTTGTACTCCCATTTGTGTTTTAGTCTATATAACTTTTTTTTTTTTTTTTTTTTTTGTGGTTTTGTCATTTTCTTGGATACATTTACAAATGTGTTGTTGTTTAATGAATCTGTAATATTGTAATATTTACTAATACATTATAAATCAATATTTGGAATTTCTTTTGAATCACTTGTTGACTACATATTTTATAATAAATTGGCTATATAAGGAAACCTGGAATATAAATTAAATGCATTTGAAAATCAAGTGTAACTAACATAAAATCTGTGTTATCAGAAAAAATAAGTAAATATTATTTGATAATGGTAGTCCCCTACAATATATATATATATGAATGTCCGTCTCCATATATATATTGTAGGGGGATATACAATATATATATTGTCTTTATAACATTAAAACAATGGCCTGTAAATTATTACATTTGTGTTGGAATCGCATGTTGGATTGTGTTGGACTTTATCTCAAAATGGACTTTTGTTTCTCATAATTATGACTTTTTAATATCTGACTTTTATATCTCCAAAATATAGATTTTTTTTTTTTTATCTAATAATAGACATTTTATCTCAAAATATTTATTTTATCTCAAATTTTTTACTTTTTAATCTCATAATTATGACTTACCAAAGTACAATAATTTGTTTTATGTGGCGGAAATGTGCTTCCATACAACAGTGTGCAGATGAGATTTTTACCAGTAGGGCAGTTGATGAGCTGCAGCAATAGGGGGCGCCGAGTGACAAAACCAGAGCCACGAGGCAGAAAGTCCCTGAAAGAGAAGCAGCATTGAATTTCATTCATTTAAAAAAATAAACAAGAGTTATTAAAGGTTATCAATGTGCATTTCTAGCATTCAAATGCTGCATAAAGTGCTGTACATTACACAAAAACAATGTGCTTTCAAGAATAAATAAACATTCCAAATGATAAAATATATGTAATGGAGATGCTGCTACATTTCAAAGAGATTTGTCACATCAATCAGAGGAAAACACATATTATATGAAAATATATATAAAATGAAAGAAAGAACATGTACAATATAATTGCATGGCACTACTACTAAAAACAACTACTATAGCTTCAGAGGATGGATGTACAGTATATTGTAGCAAACACTGTGAAAGTGGAAGCTATGTCTACCTGATCTAACCCTAAAAATAATGTTGTTGGTGTAACCAAATGTAGTTTGGTTGACTCAATTATTCATATTTTTACTTGAATAAAAGCAGTTAATTTTGATGTATCCACATGCAGCACATGTGTTTTCTTTTTAGGAAGTTTAGGAAGCTAATAAATAGTAAACTTTAATGTAGTAATACAATCAAATATTACATTGACAGTGAAATTATGTTCATCTAGAAAAGGTTAAGATGAAAATGCCATAACAATGTTGATAGACAAGTATCTTATCATAATAGCCTCTTATATCACTAAAATATATTTTCAGTCTTTAATCTTTACACTTTGATTCTCCCATAAACTGCTTCACATTTCTTTATATGTGTTATAGTGTGCAGGTGCTGTGTTTGCAATAATTAATGATGAGCTTATGTTTGTTCAACGAATAAGGCCGCACAGTTTATTTTGGGACTGCTATTAAGCTCTAGTCAGTGCTGCTTGCTAAGGCACATGACTAAATCAATGTACTGCAGCTGGTTGTGCAATTACATACTGATATGTGGGTTTTGCATCAAGTGGTAATTATTGTATTGTGTTTATAATTTGACGTGGATATGTATTGATGTGAATTAATGTGAGACAGTAAACGCTGTGGGATGCAAGACAATTTTTGGAAGAGAATCCAACAACAAATTGGAATTTTATTTGAACTGAATATCAATATTAATATTGCTCATACATGAACAAACCTCTAGCCCTGATTATTAAATTTGTGCTGAATTTGTCCCACACTTTGCTACGGACTTGAACGATGCCTCAAATTGTGCCGCATGTAGAACAGAGATGTTTTATTACTTTTCTAATTGATCAGACATATAATTTATGTAACGGATGATAAAACACACAAAACATTCCATAGATTAACATAAAAGGAGCCGTATATAGGGACCAGAATAACAAAGGCTTGGAGATAAAAACAAATTATATATATATATATATTTTTTTACTTTGGGTCAACAAGTAACCAACAACCACAAACTGTGTATTTTAACATTTATAGACTGTCCCCATTCACTTCCATTGCAAGTGCCTTAGTGTAACAACGCCTTTTATTTTGTATTCAATAAACGAGGGATGAGCCAAAATAATTTTTTTGTGGAAATCACTTTCATTTTGCCACAAATGCTGCAAACTGAGCTTAACTTTTACTGAACCTCAAACATTATTTTAACACAAAGACATCATATCTGCTTCTCACAGTCAATGAAATGGCATTCACACAGCAGCTGTGATATCCTGCTGCTTTTTACTGGAATGCAATTGGATTAGTAATTAATAACTGTAATTATCATTTCATTCACATCAGTGCATGCCTACATTTAAATATGTCTCATCATCAATAATAGCTGTCTGATATATATCACCACAAGTGTCAGTGTGAATAAGCTCATCTTCGATCAACTGTATAAGACACTGTAACTGATTCATAAATCCAAAGTACAGTATCTGCGTAAATTAAACAAGTATCACAGAATAATCAGCTAAGATCCATCCTGCTCAGAGCTGAAAACTGTACAGTAGCCAGGTAGAACACTACAAAACACTGTAAAAAAAAAAAAAAAAAAAAAAAAATGTTGTGTGAATTTACTGTATTTTACTGGCTATAGTTGCAAAGCTTTCTGGCTAATTTTGACAGTATATCTATACAATTAAAAACTGAAAAATATACTGCGACGTTACAGTGAACCAGGAAATGACTGTTGTAGAATCACACTGATTAGCGGTGTCTGTATAACAGTAATCTCTTACATTACACACTATCATTAACTGTAATAGTGATGTCTACTACGCTGGCTAATTTCATGCATGCATCAATATATTTTGTGCATTTTCTTTTATTCGTTTTTTTTTTTTTTGCATTATTTTTGCATTACACTGTTTTTGTTGTCACTTGTAGCTACTTTTTTGTTATGTAATTTTATAAAAAAAATTATTGTAATGAGTTTAAGGTTTAAAATAAAAAAAAAAACTGAAAATTCTCAATTTACTTATTATTTTTAAAACATTGAAGGATAATTTCAAATGCTTTGTCATTTTGACAGATAAAAGCATTTAAAACCTAGTGCATCAGTTTTGACTCTAACACACCCTCCCACTGTGCTTGTGCCCTGTTCATTGCCTGGTAGTATTAAGATGTGTATTAACATGTGCAATCACCATTTAGGCCTACACCTGGTACTGTGCATCTCTTTTGACATATTGTGTTTGGACTTCGAGGAGAGTGTTTCTGAATTGATGACTGCATACATCAGTGATAACGGTAGTGTGTTACTGCGTGATTAGTGTTACTTTATTAAAATAAAGCGCAAACAGTAAAATAACCAAATGAAAGTGTGAAAAAAACAGCTTATTGTTTCTGTCAATTACTAGTATGTAATCCAAGATCCAATATTACGTTTAGAGCATAATTATGAGTTATTTCAGAGGAGTAACTGTATTAAGAGCTTCAGTGATGTGTATGCTTCTGTAACATGGACTCAGGTTGAGTGGGATTCATGTGCAGTTTATTAAATACAGCAAACTCAAGTACAGAAAGGTGTAGGTCGAGTAATCCCGGCAAACAGTAATATCAGAGGCAGAGCAGAGACATAGTGAGACAGGCAGAGGTTCAGGGCAGGCAGCAAACAACTATGTCAGTAATCCAGGCAAACACAACAGCAGGCAGGCAGGAAACAGATGTAAACAATCCAAAAGCAGACCCAAACACAGGTAATCAAGACAGGGAACGTAGCCGGGGCCAAATAAGACTTCACAATGATAGCCAGAGATAGAGAGACTTAAATAGCTTAGAGTGAATCAGGAACAGGTGAACAGGTAATCAGAGTCAGAACGAGGATTGTGGGAAATGGAGTTCAAGGTGGAAAGTCAGTATTCGGGTGATGGCGACCTCCGGTGGTCGATAAGGGAATCTTCACCAGCGTTTGTGACAGCTTCTCGTCTGTGACACTTTATTGTGATATCGGGCACACTGAATATGTTCATTGAAATTGTGTATGTAAACACACACATTTTAAAATTTTCTATCTGAAGTTTATTTTCTTAAAAAGCTGCACGTAACCACCAAAGTTTAAAAGTCTTGTATTAGCACGGTTGATTGACAGATGGAACTTTCACCCAAGAACTCCTTGGATTCACTAAACTTGCGCTTGAGGAGTCCAATCCACTTTCATATGCCATTATTATGGATGCAGGGGCAGATCTAGAAATGTTTTTATCGGGTGGCAAGTTGGTGGCATGCAGACTATGAGTGGTGGCAACACCAAAGCAAGCGCCATGCCTAGTTCTTATGGATTAAATTACCGAGCTTCATTACAAAAAATACTAGTTCAATACTTGGAGTCACTATCATATTACAAATGTCCATGAATCTGTGATACAACTGCGTTTCCACAGGAACCACATTTTTTCTGGTTATTTTTGGAATTTTGGTTTAACAATGCATCTGATTGTTTAACTAAATCTGAAATGTTATTTATTTTGGATTCCTATAGCATCTATGTCTGTGCCCATCATTGTAAGGAAAGAATAAGATTCTATGAACCGGTTTTAAAAACTATCGTTCCGATTAATCGTTATCAGCCTTTTCCACCATCTTAGTTAATGGCACTGGCAACATCAACAATCAGCCAAACTCTACAAATGTAGCTTATTTTCTCCATGTAACACAGTGCAACCAATTGTATTCTGTTACACTACTGGCTGAAAATGTATTGCAACTAATTCAAATAAATTAGGCCCAAAGTACCAGCCAAAGGGAACACTTATGATGATAACATGGTTACTTCAAACAAAACCCAGGTATTGACAGTTTTGACTGTGTGTGTACTTTAGTTTGTTTTACAGTAATTTGTTGCTACCTACCACAGAAAAATGCCTGAATGCCTGAGAAAAAATCTGAATACAGTATTTTACAGTAGGAAATGATATTGTAAAACCTTGTGAATTTGTACAGTGCACACCATTTTCTGACAAACAACTGTCATTGCACATGTGCACCCCTACTTGTAACAGCTGTGAGCATTGTGCTGTTGGTCAATAGAGCTGTTTGTGACTGACAAGCTGACTGAGACACTTTAGTGTACATGGGGCTCACTGTATAGCATGACCAATAACAATGTTTTAAAGCCTTGCTAAATAACTATGAGGCTCTGACGAGAGCACAACCAATGTCAGAACATTACCGTTGAGATTAATAGCAACCTGCCACTGACGTGGATGTATGTGTTTTTTGAGGGCTTGTAAAAGCAAAACATTTAAATTTTTTCCTTCAATAGGGATGTTACCAGGGATCCAGGGACTGCATCTCCTATAGGTGTCAAAGCTTTAGGCTCTGTACAGGAAATTCCATAACAGAGCCGCTTTTTAGTTTATCGTATTTTCAACACCGTCAGCTATGCAGCTATGGATAATCAACACAAGTAAAATGCCTCAGTTTAGTATGCAAATAAATGCCAGAAAGACTAGTCGCAGTATTCAAATGTTGCAGAGAATAAATTGCTGTTGGTTCAATTTTTAAGGGTTTATATCCAAACAATGTATTTGAATTGGGAGTCAAGTGACACTATGCGACTTGTAGTAAGCTAGTGGCGTTCTCCGCTGCACTTTGCTACAATTATCCTTTCAATCAACATTACTCGGTGAGAACTGATTTAGTTTTGATTGTTAAACTGCGCAGGGAGTGTAGGATGTCCAAAAAAAAATTTAATTGTCGGCTTATAGCATTTACGGTCACACATGTCTGACACCTCTCAAGTGCAAGATGGTGGGGTCCGGTTAGGAATGGCAGCACGCCTCAGCATGTAGGTAAAGATATTGTGAACATTTATGTAGCGCTTAAGAAAATCTCAACCGATATGTAGGGCCTCGCGGATATACGTTGAGCGATCACATCTATGGAGGTGAAACTTTCCGCCCTGATCACAAGAATGGACAAGGCTGAAAAGCAAATTGAGTCTCTGGAAGTAGCCGGAAAAGGGCTGCAGACTAACCTGCCGGCCACCAAATCTTACTTGGATCAGGTGTTGAAAAATGAGAGGATATGGAAAATCGAAGCAGACATAATAATGTTTGTTTCACTGGAATCACAGAGGGAAAGGAAGGTCAAGATATGGTAAAGTTCCTAGATGGGCTTATTCCGAATTTGTTCAGAAATAGAGCGTTTCATTATTATAATGAAGTGTTAACTTTAAAAGGCCGGAGCAAAATTAATTGCAGAAATTGTGGATCATAAATAAGAATCTCAGTACAGTGCTGTCTTGAAAGCACTGTAATTTAATGGGCTCTAACATGTATATAAATATGATGAGATATCCAGCTCCACAAATGTATATTTTGAATCACTGTTCTTGGTCCCTTGGCCCTAGGGTTCATCTAGATGTGAGCCAAATGCAAGATAATGATTTCGCTACGAGGATGCCAATTAGTTTAAAAAGTGTTGAAGGCAAAAATAGCAGCTTTCCTCAATAGGACCTCTCTTGAACATGATAGCACACAAATAGTATTCACTATTGTACAAGCATTTTGCTTTGTTTTTTGTTGTTGCCCCGTTTACATTTGTATTATTTTATTTCTTAAACAATTATTTTAAGAATATATCATTATATTATTTACAATACACATATTTTAATGATATGTTGGGGGGTGGAAAGAGGTTTATAGAGTCAGTGAGTAGGTATCACAAAATGTGTCCCAAAATTACATAATTTATAAACGCAACCTGAAAACAGCGTAAGACTGATCTCGCTCCACCACCGTGATCTTTTGGAATTTTGTCCGATCGCAAAGAATTCCTCCATTCCCCGATTGCCCATCTTTAGGGAAAAACAATCGGCTCTAGTTCAGTGTGGTGGAAAAAAAATGAGGGAATCGATCCTGAATGGAGTGCCGAAATAAATTAATGCTGTCACTTGCTGCGTTTTCTTAGATTTTCCAGGCACCTTTGCAAATCGACAAACATCCTCATCCCAACCCGCTGCTCCCTGCCTGTGTACACCACATTTATGCGATCTACGGGTTGGATGCAGTGATGAGGCGCCGACTGCAGTACCTTCTCAAGCCACTGGGGGCGCAATGAATGGGACCTGTTATAACATGGCTTGATCAATAATTTCAATAAACTGTTTAAATGAACAGCTCGCCCCAAAATTAAAATTCTCTCATCATGTACTTAACCTTATGCCATGCCCGATGTGTATGACTTTCTTTCATCTGTTGAACTCACATGAAGATTTTCAGAAGAATTTTTCAGCCGTTTTGGTCCATGAAAATGCAAGTGAATGTGTGCCAACATATTAAAGCTGCATCAAAGGCTGCATAAAAGTAATCCATACGACTCCAGTGGTTAAGTCAGTGTCTTCAGACATATGAGAGGTGTGGGTGAGAAACAGATCACTTTCACCTTCTCTTGTGTTTTTGGTGATTCACATTCTTCATGGATATCACCACCTACTAGGCAGGGAGAAACATTTAAAGCAAAAAGGGACTTCAATATTGATCTGTTTCTCACTCACACCTATCATATCCTTTCTGAAAATATGGATTAAAACACTGAAGTTGTATGGATTATTTTTATGCTGCCTTTATGTGCTTTGTTTGAGCTTCAAAATGTTGTCACCTAATCACATTCATTGTATGGACCTACAGAACTGAGATTTTCTCCTAAAAACCTTAATTTGTGTTTTGCAGAAGAAATAAAGTCATAAACATCTGGGATGGCATGATGATGAATAAATGAGAGCATTTTCATTTTTGGGTGAACTATCCCTTAACTGCTTCACAGTAACCTCGATTTTTGCTTTTTTGAAAGAAAAGGAAGGACAAGTCTAAATTTATTTTTGTGGTAACCAACATTATGCCACAAATGCTGTCGATTGAACTTAACATGGACTGAACCCAGAACATTCCTTTAAGTTTTTTTCTACTGGATTTTCTAATTCTATCCCTACAGCCTCGTGAAAATTAAACAGCTCTGCACTGAATAAGGTCCATTGTGCTTGTTCTAACCCTAGATAAACACAACATAATATCCATGGTCCTAACAGATTACTTCGACACGCATACAATTTTAGAATTTTATTGCACAGGCGTTCTGTACACACAATAGTAATTTGTGTAATATTAATGGAAATAATTAACCTCTAATTTGATTCAAGAATTAGATTCTTTCTCCCAGCCGAGAGAGGACGGACTACTGCTAGTTGTTACTAACCGACATCTAAACAAATGTAATAGAGTAGAGAAAGAATTGTCTATAAATGGTATTGGAGTAAAGCTTATCAAAATGCGAGCCTTTTCACTTATTTACCCCATGTTGTTTAAAAAAATAAAGCAAATCAAAGCAGGGTTGGGGCAATAGCCTCCACAATAAAGCAAGACAGCTTGATTTCAAACTTTGAACTTTATTTTATCTAAAAGTTCAAATGAAACTGGAAAAAAAGTGCAATTGAAATGTGTGTTGTATATATCTATATATCGCAATATCCAATTACATCGGCAACCCCCTCGGCTGAGGGGACCTGATTTATTTAACTGCTTTATTTAAAAAAAGAACAACTTTAATCAAATAAATTTCTAAATTCAAATTGCACTCCATCTAAAAAGTGTCAGTCTAAACATATAGGCAGAAAATTACACAAATGAATACATAAAAACAAATTACAAATGTAAAAATAATAATACTAAATGATAATAATCATGCTTCGGGGTGAATATGTTTTTGTATTTTTTTATGTTTTAAATCACAGATGTATAGGTTGCAGAGTTGTGGTCACAATGAACTGCTCTGTGGAAATAAATTGAAATCAACTCAAAGCACCTCCTGAGCGGAGATGTTTGAGGTCATTTCCTGCACTTATAGATGATACTGTTCTTGCAAAAAAAAAAAATAAATAAAAAATTCAGAAGACAGAAACAAAGAAAGTGTGAGAACTTTTTACATGCGTTTGTTCCACGAGACTGCACACCTCCGTATCAGAGTGTCATATACGCGCACAGACGACTTTTCTGTCATCTGTTCTTAATAATATAATGAAGTGTGTTTCTTCAAGTACGTGTCTGTGTCTCTACAGGCAAATTATTTGTAATATTAATTTGATAATAATAATAAAATATATTAATGGGAAAATTATTCAAATATAGATACGAGTATACAATTACTCATGCACATAGTTCAAATCAAAGCATGAAAAAAATCTGAGTCAACTGCAACAGCAACAAACTTCTTTAATTCTGTCTGATTTAACATGTACTTACCCATTGATAAATATAAGTTTTGCAGCCCTTGAAAGATTGAAGACTGTATGCTGGGGTTTCTGGACACTGGTGAATTGATGAAATCTAATAAATTTCTTTCGATCATGCATCCATTGATACATTTATTTGTCATTTTCTTCCTCAAAACACTGCTGTGGCGATGGAGCCATGGCCGAGAGGCATCTGGGCAGAGTGAGGCCATGGAGATGTGTAGTGAATGAGTTCCACCTGTGCTCCACACGTGTCTCGTGTTCCAGGGAGGAGGGACGGGAGCATTTAAGGAGAGGAGACAGCGGCAGACAGAGAGAGAGAGAGAGAGAGAGAGAGAGAGAGAGAGAGAGACGCATGCAGCAGAGTTGGTGTGTGTATTCCATGTGTAAGGCTGAAAAGCCAACAGATTGTGTATTGTTGCTGAAAAGGTGGCAGTAGGCTGAAAACCAATGCTGTTCTTAGAGAACTCAAGAAAGTCAGAGACTTTGTCACAACTGCCAACAGACCACCAGCACCATATTCTCCTCCACTTTTTCCTACAATAAGAGCATGCCACAATGTTTCGCAGAGCCACCATCCGAAAACATCTCATGCACCCAAAGCGAAGTAAAAGACCAGCTCATCCTATGTGCTGTTATTTGAATTAGATTTGACTTTTAAAAATCCATTGCTGCTATATCAGTTTGTTGTATCTTCTTTTTTCTGGCTCATTGTAGGAGTTACATTCAGTCATACCAAGCAAGTCCCAAGAGTGTTTCTAGAAAAAGGGGTCAGCCAGTCTATTCTTGGACCACCTCCCATAGACACCTCTGCAAGAGACCTCAGTATTAAATTCATACCTGGTCGTTATCCTTATCCATGTGGATCACACATCAGTAGGGTAGCTGGCGTTCCTCTGTACCATGCCCTTACACTAACAGGGTTATAGTGAGTCTCAGTGGAACACTTATAAATATTAATCTCTGAAAAGCTGTTGGATTTAGGGCACATTACAGCGGTTTCTCCACCTCGTGCACTATTTGAGTGCAGAGAATGCCTGCAATGACAACAACGCTCAGTACGATGATGCTGTGACACACTGCCCCATGAAGCACCCTCCACCTCCAAATTGATCCCGCTCCAGAGTACAGGTCTCGGTGTAACGCTCATTCCTTTGACGATAAACAGGAGTCCGACCATCACCCCTGGTGAGACAAAATCACGACTTGTCAGTGAAGAGCACTTTTTGCCAGTCCTGTCTAGTCCGGCGAAGGTGGGTTTGTTCCCATAGGCGACGTTGTTGCCAGTGATGTCTAGTAAGGACCTGCCCTCAGTCCAGCCTCTCTCAGCCTATTGCGGACAGTCTGAGCACTGATGGAGGGATTGTGCATTCCTGGTTGATTTCAGGCAGTTGTTGTTGCCATCCTGTACCTGTCCTGCAGATTTGATATTCAGATACACTGATCCTGTGCATGTGTTGTTACACATGGTCTGCCACTGTGCCCATAGGCAACGTTGTTGCTGGTGATGTGTGGTAAGGACCTGCCTTACAACAGGCCTACAAGTCCTCAGTCCAGCTTCTCTCCGCCCATTGTGGACAGTCTGAGCACTGATGGAGTGATTGTTCATTCCTGGTGTAACTCGAGCAGTTGTTGTTGACATCCTGTACAGGTGTGATATTTGGATGTACCGATCCTGTGCATGTGTTGTTAAACATGGTCTGCCACTGTGAGGATGATCAGTTGTCCTTTCTGTCTCCCTGTAGTGCTATCTTAGGTGTCTCATGGTACAGACATTGCATTTTATTGCCCTGGCCACATCTGCGGTCCTCGTGCCTCCATGCAGCATGCCTAAGGCACGTTCACGCAAATGAGCAGGGACCCCACAGGCATTTATTTTGGTGTTTTTCAGAGTCAGTAGAAAGATCTCTTTAGTGTCCCAAGTTTTTATAACTTTGACCTTAATTGCCTACCATCTGTAAGTGGTTCCACAGGTGCCTGTTCATTAATTGTTTATGTTTCATTAAACAAGCATGGAAAACATTGTTTAAACCCTTTACAATAAAGATCTGTAAAGTTATTTGGATTTTTACAAAATTATCCTTAAAAATACAGTGTCCTGAATTCTTTTGTTCTTTTTTTTTGCTGAGTTAAAGAGACATCTACTTTGTGCATGACACAAGTAATTTTTCCAACAATTGTTTACAGACATATTGTTTCATATTTAATTAACTATTAACTGTTAATTCCAGTAGGTCAGAAGTTTACATACACTAACTGTGCCTTTAAGCAGCTTGGAAATTATGAAAAATTATATCAAGCCTTTAGACAATTAGCCATTGAGCTTCTGACAGGAGGTTTACTGCATTGGAGGTGTACCGGTGGTTGTATTTTAAGGCCTACCTTCAAACTTGACAAAATTGACGACGTGGGAAAATCAAAAGAAATCAGCTATGACCTCAGAAAAACAATTTTGGACCTCCACAAGTCTGGTTCATCCATGGGAGAAATTTCCAAATCCCTGAAGGTACCACGTTCATCTGTGCAAACAATACACAAGTATAAACACCATGGGACTGCACAGTCATCATACCACTCAGGAAGGAGACACATTCTGTCGCCTAGAGATCAATGTATTTTGGTGCGAAAAGTGCAAATCGACCCCAGAACAACAGAAAAGGACCTTTTGAAGATGCCGGAGGAAACAGTTAGACGAGTATATATATATACAGTGAGGAAAATAAGTATTTGATCACCCTGCTATTTTGCAAGTTCTCCCACTTGGAAATCATGGAGGGGTCTGAAATTGTCATCGTAGGTGCATGTCCACTGTGAGAGACATAATCTAAAAAAAAAAAATCCAGAAATCACAATGTATGATTTTTTAACTATTTATTTGTATGATACAGCTGCAAATAAGTATTTGAACACCTGTCTATCAGCTAGAATTCTGACCCTCAAAGACCTGTTAGTCTACCTTTAAAATGTCCACCTCCACTCCATTTATTATCCTAAATTAGATGCACCTGTTTGAGGTCGTTAGCTGCATAAAGACACCTGTCCACCCCATACAATCAGTAAGAATCCAACTACTAACATGGCCAAGACCAAAGAACTGTCCAAAGACACTAGAGACAAAATTGTACACCTCCACAAGGCTGGAAAGGGCTACGGGGAAATTGCCAAGCAGCTTGGTGAAAAAAGGTCCACTGTTGGAGCAATCATTAGAAAATGGAAGAAGCTAAACATGACTGTCAATCTCCCTCAGACTGGGGCTCCATGCAAGATCTCACCTCGTGGGGTCTCAATGATCCTAAGAAAGGTGAGAAATCAGCCCAGAACTACACGGGAGGAGCTGGTCAATGACCTGAAAAGAGCTGGGACCACCGTTTCCAAGGTTACTGTTGGTAATACACTAAGACGTCATGGTTTGAAATCATGCATGGCACGGAAGGGTCCCCTGCTTAAACCAGCACATGTCAAGGCCCGTCTTAAGTTTGCCAATGACCATTTGGATGATCCAGAGTAGTCATGGGAGAAAGTCATGTGGTCAGATGAGACCAAAATAGAACTTTTTGGTCATAATTCCACTAACCGTGTTTGGAGGAAGAAAAATGATGAGTACCATCCCAAGAACACCATCCCTACTGTGAAGCATGGGGGTGGTAGCATCATGCTTTTGGGGTTTTTTTCTGCACATGGGACAGGGCGACTGCACTGTATTAAGGAGAGGATGACCGGGGCCATGTATTGCGAGATTTTGGGGAACAACCTCCTTCCCTCAGTTAGAGCATTGAAGATGGGTCGAGGCTGGGTCTTCCAACATGACAATGACCCGAAGCACACAGCCAGGATAACCAAGGAGTGGCTCTGTAAGAAGCATATCAAGGTTCTGGCGTGGCCTAGCCAGTCTCCAGACCTAAACCCAATAGAGAATCTTTGGAGGGAGCTCAAACTCCGTGTTTCTCAGTGACAGCCCAGAAACCTGACTGATCTAGAGAAGATCTGTGTGGAGGAGTGGGCCAAAATCCCTCCTGCAGTGTGTGCAAACCTGGTGAAAAACTACAGGAAACATTTGACCTCTGTAATTGCAAACAAAAGCTACTGTACCAAATATTAACATTAATTTTCTCAGGTGTTCAAATACTTATTTGCAGCTGTATCATACAAATAAATAGTTAAAAAAAATCATACATTGTGATTTCTGGATTTTTTTTTTTAGATTAGGTCTCTCACAGTGGACATGCACCTACGATGACAATTTCAGACCCCTCCATGATTTCCAAGTGGGAGAACTTGCAAAATAGCAGGGTGTTCAAATACTTATTTTCCTCACTGTATATATATATATATATCCACAGTAAAAACAAATCCTATATCGGCATAACCTGAAAGGCTGCTGAGCAAGGAAGAAGCCACTGCTCCAAAACTGCCATAAAAAAGCCAGACTACAGTTTGCAAGTGCACATGGTGTAATGGTGGCGGCCCCTGTACTAAATTTAAATACATTTTACATTTCAAAATTCGGGTGCCAGACAGGTTTAGGCCCGTCAAAATTAATACCTTGTCCCAGATAGCTCTAAAAGCCACCAATTACATGCAATAAAACAATAACAAAATAGGAGTGTATCAAATTTGAAAGCATAAGTGTATTATTCAAATACCATAAAGAAAACAGTAAATGAAGGCAAAGACTCAAGCAAAACTCCAGCAATAATCAAATACATAAATTCCAACTGAACAAAACATCCAACAACAATAAAAGTGTTTGTGTGTGTGTGTGTGTGTATGCATGTTTGAGAGAGAGTTAAGGCGGGAAAGTTTGTGGATGCTGCACGCTGGTTCTCGGAGAGTTTGCATGTACCTGTTTGGTGACTGTGAGCAATGCTGCAGGACGCAGAGCGAGAGTCCAACACAAGGGAATAAAGGTAGGTCAGAAGAATCAAGGAATCATCTGGCACTTCAACTATAGACCATTATTTTTCCGTCACACCTTGACCATGGAGCTCTTCGGCAGTTGAAGATCCTACGAACTCATGCCACTCCACTTTCACTCAAGAAGTGCAAATTAACGGCTATGAAAAAATCCAGGCCTCACTCTCTGGTGATAAGCACTGCCAGATTTGTCCCTTTGTGGTTTCCTCTCTTCTCTGATCGCATTCCTGTTCCACATCACAGTACACAAAACAAATGTTCTTTCTCCGCTTGGCTCACCTCTAACCAGTCTCAAATCACTCTTCTTCTTTTTCTCCTTGTGAATGACCATCTTCCTGGTTACCTTATAGTTGCCTTTATCGTTGACACCTGGTAATCTGACGAGCAGCCATTTAAGTTGGTGGTGGTGGATCCTTAAAGGGGCAGTGTGCAGTTCTGCTCTGCCACACTGGGAACAAAGATCTTACTGATCTTAAAGATGACTTACTTTTTGGAGAAATTTCCTCTGGTTTTATTTAAATTTTTTAAATAAAGTAGTGTCCAACCTGACCTAAGACAGGGGATGTTTTCTACAATTAAATTGTGGAAATGTATTTGGCTGAGGTGTGTAATCTTCTGACTTTAACCTATATGTATGCACTGGTGGCCAAAAGTTTGGAATAATGTACAGATTTTGCTGTTTCGGAAGGACGTTGGTACTTTAATTCACCAACGTAGCATTCAACTGATCAGGACTGATGTGAAAAACTGCACCAGCACTATTTGAAAAAAGTCATTTTTGATCAAAACTAGACAGGCCCCATTTCCAGCAGCCATCACTCAAACACCTTATCCTTGAGTAATCATGATAAACTGCTAATTTGATACTAGAAAATCACTTGCCATTATATCAAATACAGCTGAAAGCTATTTGGTTCGTTGAATGAAGCTTAACATTGTCTTTGTGTTTGTTTTTGAGTTGCCACAGTATGTAATAGACTGGAATGTCTTAATGTCAATATAAGGTAAAAAATGGCAAAAAAAAAGAAACAGCTTTCTCTAGAAACTCATCAGTAAATCGTTGTTTTGAGGAATGAAGGCGATACAATGCTTAAAATTGCCCCAAAAAACTGAAGATTTCATATAAATGTGAACACTACAGTCTTCAAATACAAAGGACAACTGACTCTAACAAGCACAGAAAGAGATGTGGAAGGCCAGATGTACAACTAAACAAGAGGATAAGTACATCAGAGTCTCTAGTTTGAGAAATAAACACCTCACATGTCCTCAGCTGACAGCTTCATTGAATTCTACCTGCTCAACACCAGTTTTATGTACAACAGTGAAGAGAAGACTCAGGGGTGCAGGACTTATGGGAAGAATTGCAAAGAAAAAGCCACTTTTGAAACAGAAAAACAAAAAGAAAAGGTTAGAGTGGGCAAAGAAACAGACATTGGACAACAAATAATCAGAAAATAGCAGAGGTGGGACCAAGTCATTGTTTTCCAAGTCACAAGTAAGTCTCGAGTCATTGCATTAAAGTCCCGAGTCAAGTCCCAAGTAAAGGCAGGCAAGTCCAAGTTAATTTACAAGTCCTCAACTTTTAGCTTCAAGTCTTAAACAAGTCATTAGTGCGCTTTGCCCAAATTAGTGTCAGAGTATTAATTACTATAGTAAATTATAATAATTTTATCGAGAAGTTTCTAATTTATAAACTAATTTTATCTTTTTTTTATCGATATCTACCTGTAAAGACTAAAGAGGGTAATAAAGATGGTACATGGATCTTATCTTTGGACACTGAACGTGCTGAACTGGTGAATGAAATCTGAAATACTACCAGGCAGTGGCTAATTGCAGACATTTAAGTTGCATATAGGAGTTATATACTTTAAAGGGCTGCGAACAGAGTAAATGATCGGTTTTGTGATTTTTAGAACCATAACCAATATAATTAAATAAATATAGCTAAACGCACGACAGAGGACCAGCGCATCCGCAAAAGAATGAGTGTGTTTACATGCACGTTCTGACCAGTTATGCTCAAAAAGCACCAACGTGTGTGGTCACAATAAATGGCGTTCCTTTATTGAGGTCATACAACAGTGTAATAAAACACCGGGTAGATTTTGTCCATTACACCAATTGCTATAACACGTTAAACGCTACTGACCGCAGTAAAAAAATTGTTTGCGGTTCGATATGCAGAATTTGTTAGCCTGTAAATCTGCTATGTGCTGCCATAGACATGTATGTTACTGAACCATAGCTGACGGAAATTAGTTAACAACTTACCTCTGTCACAAAATTGGACGTTGTTGACGAGGTGTCTGTAATTTTGGAACCACAGGTTCTACATGTTGCAATCCTTTTGTTGCCTTTAACGCTGTATTCAATATATCACCTTTGGTATCATTTTTGCTGTGTCCTTGTCCTTAAATGCGCGCCGCGGTCTTCAAACTTGGTCCAGCTTTCGTGGAAGCTGATTGGTTGGTTGTCTGATTGGTTGAATATGGAGCGTTGAAATGCAGATTTGAAAATCAAATGAATCGTTTATTTGGTAAATTAATCATTGATTTACTGCAAATTTTTAATTATGCAACAATTATCTTTGGTTTTAAAAAGTATAAGTGTTTCCAAGTCAGACGGCTGAAGTCCAAGTCAAGTTGCAAGTCATTGCTGTCAAAGTCTAAGTCGAGTTGCAAGTCTTTTTTGATTCTATCGAGTCGAGTCGCGAGTCATCAAATTATTGACTTGAGTCCGAGTCAAGTCCAAGTCACGCGACTCGAGTCCACACCTCTGGAAAATGGTGTTATGGATCTTAACCCCATTGAGCTTTTGTGGGATCAGATAGACTGTAAGGTGAATGAGAAGTGCCCGTCAAGACAGCCACATCTATGGCAAGTGCTACAGGAAGTGTGGGGGTGAAATGTCACCTGAGTATCTGGACAAACTGACAGCTAGAATGACAAGGATCTGCAAAGGGCTGCACTTGGAGAATTAAAAAAACAAAACAAAATCTAATTATAATTAGATGTTATAGTAATTTTTCAAGTTAAAAAAATGTCCTAACTATATATTGTGATCAGTTGAATGCCACTTTGGTGAATAAAAGTACCAATGGCAACAGACAGTAGTGAACAGTCACTTCTGTGCTTGATCTCTACGCCTGCATTAGTACACGTGGCATGCAGACACATTTGTGTCCTACAGGGGGCGACAGATCAGACAGCGGGGCATTATGGGGCGGAGAGATGGCATACTAGGGCAAGCATACAGACGACAAGAAGGCAAAGCTAGTGCGAAACCTGTAACATATCTTAGAGTGGGCACAGATATAGACAAATATAGCTTAAACAATCAAAGGCGTCTTGGCGATAGGAAACGTCGCTTGGTTTTGCTGTCATGGCTCAGAATGATTTGATGAGCAATGCGGAGGACGTGGCGGATCAGGTAAGAACAGAACAGAAGGCCCTGCTAGCCAACTGAAAAAAAAATCACGGAGATTTCAGGGCATTTCTGTCGTTTCAAAAACAACCTGATGTTGCTTACTCAAAGCAGAGTCCAGGAATGGTCCGTGTCTCTGTTTGGAGTTAGCGTCACGTTTGCATTGTTGCAACAGAGTCTTGTTGAACAACTAACTTCTAGTCTTGTGATTCGGATCAAGGAACTCGAACACTAGTTCTACGATCAAGAAATGTTAAACCCGTAAATAGCTCGAGGAATGGCTTAATTTGTCTTCGTAGTCAAATATGTTTCGGTTTCCTAATGATTATGCTATATTTCCCAAGGCTGCTATCAAGTGGTGATAAGGACTGTGTGCACCCAAAGTGTGAAAATGGCATTTTTAAACTTCAGGAATGATTTGAATCACTGCACTTAATAAAATGATGCATAAATGCAAATGTGATTGTTAATAAATTTATTTTTAAGATAACTACTGTTAGTTTTGACCGTATGCAACAGGGAAATTACATTAAGCCATCATTGTAAAGTGGGCATGGGCATTATCCAGTCATTTGAAGTAGAGTAATCGATTAATCGTAAATTAAAATGTAAATGCAACTGTACGTACGTAAAATGTATATTTTGTTTTATTTGTAGAAATTACTAAGAACTGTTAAAAAAATTAATTAAACAAATTATGTTTTTGTAAAATAATTAAATGAATGTGCATATTCATAGATATTAAAAGTAATAATTGTAAAAACAAATCTGTTGCACTCACCAGGGGCCAGTTGCATCAGCTATATGCAAGTAAAACATTAGCCTAAATGTGCACTAAGTCACAATTTACACATTACTAAATATTTGAGCATTGCACCATTAAACTTATATTATATTTAACGGTATAACGTAACCCTACGTATAAACTGAGTATAAACAAGACTCTGATCAGGAGTAATGCTTGGGATAAAAAAAGACTGATAATTTATGACATCAAATATACTATTGATCAAATCTACTTTTACGTATAGTATTTTAATGGGCATGAAATTTATTACAGCTGACAGTTACGTGAGCAAACAAGGTTTGAACATCAACCGTAACAAGATCAAATTGAAATGGTGTAACCAAATTAAGCACTGACTTGGTTACAAACTATCTAGTAGTTACTAAGCCCTTAGTTTGAAATTTACATCTCAACTTAAGTGAGAACTTCTGCACAGCTGGTGCAAACCTACACTGGAGCTCACATAAAAGCTGTCACATTTGATTAGTTCACAAAATCAATTTGCAGGATTCGAGTAGTGTTTTTAATAATCGACTAGCTGGTGTCGAATGAGTACTCGATTAATTGATTACACGTACACATCCTTAATGTAGATTATATTTGTGTTGTCCGCATTGTAGAAGCATTTTACCTTCTCAGTAGATGTTAGCAGTAAGTCATTTTGAACCTTTAGTTAAAGGTGCAGTATGTAAGATTCAGAAACCCTTGTTATTAATGTCACCTGTGGTCGTTAAGTGAACGCAGCCAGCTACCTGTTGCTCGTGCACTTGCACACACTCCATAGGGGAGCGAGCATCAACCAAAACAATGACGTAACTTACAAAGAAGCTTAATGTGATTCACCGCCGTCATGCTGAAAGATGAGGTAGCATTATTAAAATTACACAGTTATAATTGTTTTACAACAAACTTTGAGACTAAACTAAAACTACTTATCAGCTAATATAGCATACTGATACACACATACAGCTACATACTAACGAACTATACCAGACAGTTTACCGTTGCACTATTGTATGATTTGTTGTCATATGTTGTACTACAATCAAGAAACCAGCGTATTTGCTTAAAGTTGTCCTGTATACCTGACTTTTAGTATAAAGAGAAAATTGTTGAAATTATTTGAATGTTATGAAGCAAGGTAGCTTGCAATTCATCAGCGTTAGCAGGCAAAAATTACATAGATCAGTACTTATGACACTATTTCACATGCTTTGCAGTTAAGTAATCTTACCTGTTCAATAAGAACGCCATTTCAGTCGGTTTTGATCTCCAAAACCGAATGGAAGTCCCTCCAGGATTCAAATGCACTGCCGAGGTTCATTCTAGTTTTCGCTCGACCGCGATCACGTTCCCGCTTAGCCAGACGGGATTCAGTAGATAATTATTATTATTTTATTTTTATTTTTTTGGCTTACTCTGAGTTTGTGTTGGAGTCGGTGTTGTGCAGGGAGCCAGATGTTTGCTGGATTCCATCTATAAAATAACGTTACCTAGTGTTGCAGTTTGTTGTCGCTGTTGAATAGCGGAAGCACGGAGGCAAGGCTCTTGGGAGCATGCATAAACGTTGCATCCTTTGGATTTTCACGGCAAAAGCGACCCTCTCACTTCTCATGAAAATCAGTTTACAGTATTTAATAGGCAACATAGGATGTCCGGGACGTGCACATTTTTTAAGTTGCATTACAAGCCGTTCAAACATTGGCAAAAAAAACAATTTTACTTATTGCAACTTTTATAAGGGTTTGATGAATGTTTTGTGCTTGCATCGGATGCATTTACCATATTGCTTTATTATAACAACCTAATCTTCAAGGATTTTAGTTTAGTCATTTAGTCCCTTGTCAATGACATCTGTAATCATAATTCATTCTTATGCTTTTTTTCAACTTCATTCACACAATTGCTTGATTCTGGAATTCTGTCTTGCGTTGCCATGTAACATGTCTTATCAAGACAAATCCATACTCAATATTTCTCAGCTGCTTGGAAACAAGGCCCTCCAGGCACACTGATTGCTAGAAATGTGTTGACAATCAAGCAGACATTGCCCCTGTGGTCTCTTCCCATTCATTCAGTCTTGCTTGGTACTTGTTGAATGCTGATTGGCTCACACTCGACTGAGTGCTGATGTGGATTGTCTGGAGGCGGGGCTTAGTAGAGCCCTCTGTTGTGTTTATCACAGGCAGAATATCATTATTAAAGTCTGCCCTGCATTTATCAAAGTGTTCTAATTAAATGCAAACATAAGGTAGCTTCGAAGTAGTAATCTAAATTATCAGACAAGCAAACAGTAAAATTTGGATCCAAATAGCTCAACTTGAAGTAGGCTTAAATGGCAAATATATCATCTCTGATTCATGAAATGAATACAAATGAAGCTTAAAAGTGACACCCTAAATAACATTGCATTAAACTAATGTTCAAAACTGTGGAATTACTGAACAGCTATTTCAATTGTTAGGGATAGTGAATAAATTAAAAATTCTTTCATCATTTACTCACCATCATGTCATCCCAGATGTTTATGACTCTGCACAACAAAAATTATGATATTTAGAAGTATATTTCAGCTCTGTTGGTCCATGCAATGCAATGCAATGCAAGTAAAGGTGACTAAAACCATTATTAACCACTATATTACCATTATAAAGTCATTATTTTTACTATAAATTTTCCTCCCTGCCCAGTAGGTGGCAATATACCAGAAGAATGTGAATTGCCAGAAACAAAGAAGAATGTTGAAGTGGAGATTTATAGGGGAAAAAAGGACTTAAATATTGATCTGTTTCTCACACAGATTTATGATAATGCTTCTGAAGACATGGATGAAACCACTGTAGTTTTAAAGATTACTTGGTGCTGCCTTTGTGGGGGGGGGGTTTAGCCTCAGTTTTGGCCACCATTCACTTTCATTGCATGGACCTACAGAGCTGAGATATTCATACAGCTGTATTCTTTCCTGTACATCTCTACTCAACAACATTGCATGAGGAAGTGATAGAGATTTATAGGCCGCAGTATTCACTGCTATTCAAATGCTGGAAATGTAGCCCTTGTGTTCATGAGTCATGAACACGGCAGTAGCATATGGATGTGCATTTGACCTGTGCACTGATATTGGCTGAAAATCTAGGGGAAAGTGAAAAGAACATTGAACAACACCTGTTTGAGATGCTGCCTCAGCATTTGCTTTATGTAATATGTAAGTGAATAACCAAAACATTTACACATTTGTGTACACATCAAGAGACAAAGCTATTTATTCCTGTTTCTTTTGTTGGCTTAAAGTATTAGATCATTGAGGTCATTAGTGTAATGTGACACTGGGATCAAAGTATCTTTTCTAATTCAATAAAACTGGGCTAGACTCCAATAATAAATGTAACTCCATCCACCTTTTATTTTAACATTGTTCTGTCTCAACCGGGTCCTGAATGCTGACTTGGACCTCAGATGTGGTCTCTAATTATAGTCTCAATGTTATTGCCTTAAAGGTATAGTGCACCCAAAAATGAAAATTGTCATAATTTACTCACCTGCATACAGTTACAAACCCATAATACGTTCTTTCTTGTATGGAACACAAAAGGATATATTAGGCAGACTCAAGTCACCATTCATTTTCATTGTGTGACAAAAGATGCAATGAACGTGAGTGTTGATGAAGACTAACCTTTCCTTTTGTGTTCCACAGAAGAAATTAAGTCATATGGGTTTGTAATATCATGAGGGTGAGTTAATGATGACAGAATTGTCATTTTAAAAAATGTCAGTTTCATTCAAAAATCAGAATTGGCATTTTTGGGCAAACTATTTCTTTTAAGATAACTTCAGAATGGCATAATATTGCTAATGACAAGTTTTTCATGTCAAAATCTTTAAGACATAAGCAAAAATTATCTTCTGATAAGCTTAGTTACAAGAGATTGCTGTTTCATATCTCTGCCCTTTTGTTCATCTCTAGTTCCTTAGGATGACGAAGCAGTACCTGCCTCACATAGCGCGCCTCTGTCTGATTAGCACATTTCTGGAGGATGGCATTCGGATGTGGTTCCAGTGGAGTGAGCAGAAAGAGTATATCGACATGACGTGGGGATGTGGGTTCTTCCTTGCCACACTGTTTGTCTTAATCAACTTGTTAGGGCAGCTGGGTAAGTGTAACTCAGTTTATCCAATGGAATAATCTTGGTCCCAATTATAAAGGCTGCTGTAAATGTCATAAGATTTCTGTTAAACAGTTTTTTTTATTTTTTTTTTTTATTATTTTTTTTAATTATCGTATCTCTTAAACAGGTGGCTGTATACTGATCCTGAGCAGAAATTTTGTTCAGTATGCCTGCTTTGGATTATTCGGAATCATCGCCTTGCAGGTGTGTGCAGGATTATTAAAGGAATATTACAAGTTCAATACAAGTTAAGCTCAATCAGCAGCCTTTGTGGCATAATTTTGATAACCACAAAATATTTTTTGTCTGTCCCTCCCTTTCCTTTATAAAAGTAAAGAAAAAATCGAGGTAACATTGAGGCACTTACAATGTAAGTGAATGGGGCCAATTTTTTGAGTGTTTAAAGGCTGAAATGTGAAGCTTAAAATTTTATAAAAGCACTTACATTATTACTTCTGTTAAAACGTGTGTATTATTTGAGCGAAGTTGTTTAAATCATAAATTTTATAGTTTTTTTAGGGTTTACACCATTATGTCGTCATAGCTAAGATGTAGTATTGGAAATAACTTAAGGTGAAAGTGATTTTATCATGATAAAATCATGTTAACTTGTATAAAGTTTATGTCTTGTGACTAGACAATTGAAACAGTATTTTAACAATAACCGACTGGCCCCATTCACTCACTGTAACCCAGATTTCTTTTTATTTATTTATTTTATGAAAAGGGGGGATGAATCAAAATAAATGTTTGTGTTGATCAACATTATGCCACTAATGCTGTTAACTGAGCTCAACTTGTATTGAACCCAGAATATTCCTTTTAAGTTCTTTTACTTTAACATAGAACCATCTTGGGGGCCGTTCACACCAAAAGCGTTATTCCATAAAAAAAAAAAGTATAGTTGTGCACAAAAAATGGAACAGATTGCAGGTTTCTTAAGACATGTTTTTTTTTTAAAGATCAAGTTCTTTTTAACTTAAAACACAATCTTAACATTTTGGCATTCATGAACAAGATGCTGACAAAAGCAGCAAGACGCGAGGTGACGTCCATCTAGCGCATGTTTACAAAGAAGAACAATTCAAAATCAGCACCAATAGATGCAAAGCACGCTCCTTGTGAACGGCAACTAAGACTAATTAAGATGAAAATGCTCTCATTATTTACACACCCTCATATTATCCCAGGTGTGTATGACT
Source organism: Xyrauchen texanus (assembly GCF_025860055.1). NCBI lineage: Eukaryota > Metazoa > Chordata > Actinopteri > Cypriniformes > Catostomidae > Xyrauchen > Xyrauchen texanus. The sequence goes on from NC_068279.1 coordinate 40,194,907, forward strand.
TTCTTGCTTCACCAGAACACATTTGAAGAAACGTATCTCTGCTCAGTAGGTCCTTAAAATGCAAGTGAATGATGATTTTTCTTTTGACGCTCCAAATATCATATCAATATATATCAATCTTTTTTTAACTCTAAATCATGCTTCAGTTCTGCAGTGGTAAGCACATGTGACGTTATAGCATTTGAAACATGAGAACTGACACGTGTGTCACTACTGGAACAGCAGCATTGTTTACAAGTGAGGAGGAATTCTGTATAGTAGCTTGGTTGGTTTTGGTTTTGATCTGTATTTATCTGTTTCTTTATTCACAATTGTGCATTTGTGTGCTCATCCTGGATGTCTCCACTGAGTGGAGAATGTGAGATTACTTCTGTATTATGGCAAAGTGAATACATCACACGAGAGACCACTTAGACTACACCCTCTCATGAGGTGTTGGATTATAGTTAAAAAGTACTATTTTTTTTTTTTATCTTTTTTGCACCAAATTGATCGTATCGCTTTAGAAGACATTCATTTATCAGCTGGTGTTGTATGGATGACGTTTATGTTGACTGTCTGTGATTTTTGGAGAAATCTCCATTCAATTGCATTTTAAGGACTTACTTAGCTAAGACATTTTTACATTTTCTTCAAATGTGTTCTCATGAAGAATGTCATACACACCTGGGATAACATTTAGGGTGATTTAAATGAGGTTTTTGGGTAAACAATCCCTTTAAACACCATCTTTGAACAGGGCTATAATTGTTAAACGGTTTAATTACAATCATGATCTTTATCTGTTCCAGACTGTTGCCTATAGCATTCTTTGGGACCCAAAGTTTTTGATGAGGTGAGCTTTTTGAAGGATAAGGAACATGCAACATGGATTTTTCTTTAATTTCACCTGGATTGACTTCTCTACTCTTTCTGTCAGGAATTTGGCCCTGGGTGGAGGTCTGTTGCTGCTCCTTGCTGAGTCCCGCTCTGAGGGCAGGAGTATGTTTGCTGGAGTTCCCACTATGAGAGAGAGCTCTCCTAAGCAGTACATGCAGCTCGGAGGCAGAGTCCTGTTGGTGCTCATGTTTATGACGCTGCTTCACTTTGACACAAGCTTCCTCTCGGTGAGCAAACATCCTCATCTTGGTAAAAGGATGAATGTCTGGGGTCATATTTCACTCAAATGAAATTAAAAGAGATGCTGTAGTGCATAAAGAAAAAGAAGCCTATTCTAGAACCATTGAGCTTATTTGCCTTGTGACATTATTGTCATGACTGATAAACCCAAAGTATACTTCAGATTTTACATGAACACTTATTGTCTGCGTAGTGTGTAGCATCGAACGCTGCCTTTCAAAGTATACTTTATTTGACAGTGCGCACATACACAGGCAGTTGACACGTGTTCGCTGCGACTGCTGTGAGATATTGGACTATTTCTCTACAGGAGTTTAGACCCATAAAGATGTCTTTATAGTCTTTCAGACTCGAGTTATACAAATGCAGGTATCTCCTGACCTCCTCACACACAGGCTCTTGACATGCACATACACTGTTGTTGTTTCCACCTTACCCTTCTGTTGTTTAGCCATGAATACATCTCAAGCACTTTACGAAGGCTTAACGGTGAGTGTTGCCACCTTGTGGACTCCTTACTTGTGCAAATAATTTCAGGTGCATGTGCATAATGCACGTTCAGAGTATGCACGGTTAAAAAAAATCATGTCACGTGCATTCGGTGCTCGAGCACTCACTAGGTTATATGAGTTTGCAATGTGCCTTAGTCGCCAAGTTCCCTAAGATCAACTTAAAGTTTGTTTCTGGAGGTAAATTTTTAAGTTTTAAGTAAACATTACGGTGCACAGCGTCTTAAAAATTCAGTGGAATTACAGTTTTTAAAGTTTAAATTCAGCCTGAGACGATCCGAGAAAGCAATGGTTGGTAAACACTTCAAGCACGTTTCACTGTCTCTTTGCACTTGAAGGTCTATATCAGACATTTAACCACATAGCAGCGTGAACCGCACATGACAGAAGTTTGAAAGAGACTAGTACAGGGTGTCAGCACCAGCGCTTTTAGAATGAAACATCTACATGCTTCAAACACTCCACTGTAAGGGAGGAGAGAGAGAGATCTGACAAAAGCATGCATCACACCATTTTTATTTTGTATTAATGTAACTCTGTTTCATTGATAAATATATCGCTATATGTTATGTAAATGCATAAGTGAAATAGCTGCAAAAGATAATGAGTTATAACATTAGATATATTTAATCGCAGTTAATGTATTCAATTTTACATTAAAACTGCTTCATTCTGCTCTGAGTGGTTTTTAAAGCTTGGTCAGAGTAAGAGAATGGCTCATTTATTGATGAATCAAATCTAAATGGGATGTTTAACAAAAGTATAGTCCTTTGCAGTCATTGAAGCTCAATAGTTATAAAATATCATCAATGAATGAAACGCATGTTAAAAAGATGGCCAGTGGTGGACTGACGCAGAATATAAATGTTTTATTTAGCTACATTTGGAAAGAAAAATGTATATATATTTAGATGTAAATTATAAATTTTAGATTAGTCCGTTACCGCCAAAAACATGATTTATTTCTTAAATCATCTTACGGCCCTAAAGATTAGAAAAGATGTGCCTGCCCTTGGATAAACCTGTGCTTGGTCGCACTAAGTAGAATGTGGAAGCAGTTGTGCAATAGTCCATTGCAAAAAAATTAATTCTTATTACTGTAATGTAGAAAACAATGTCATTGTCCGATTGCCAAGATTTAAAAAATGTATATATATATTTGTGGATTAAAATCATCAAATTCAGTACCACAAATGTACCACCATATGGTATTCTTAAAGTTGTCATTTACAAATGTATTTCATTATCACTAATACAATTCAAAAATCCTAAGCATATTTACATTGTTCCATATGAAGATTAGTTGTTTGTTTGGTTGATCCTTTTATTCGTTTTCACAGTTTTTAATTATTTGCTTAATTGATGGATCTCACTTTGTTCTTGCCATGTAAATTGCATTTGATGCTGAAATGGCATTAAACATTAAAATATATGCATACATTACAACTTGAATAGTATATAATAAAAAAAATCACTGTATGGTAGTAGGAATTAGTTGTTTTATTTTCACATCTCAGTAGGCTACTGACATGTGAAAGCAATGAGTGCTTAATTGGTATGAAAAAAAACTTTATGGTCCTAAAATTTTCATTTTCTTTTTGTAAAGTATAATTATATTTCTGTTGTCTTTTTTTGTAATTGGTAGTTTCAGCATTGATGAGGGTATTATCCTCACGGCTTAATCAAACTAATCAAGGCTTTCGTGTTAACATTGTAAGCTTCTCTAAAAAATAGCTACCTAAATGGCAGCAGAAATATGGCATTTAGAACATTACAACCATTTCTCAAGCACTTTTTTAAATGGGCTTGCATGCAGATCTATCAACAACGTTTAGAAACAAGGTTTTTTTTTTTATTGATTTTCACATTTAAAATGGCCTTCACAAATAAATGTGGAGACTCAAGTTAGCCTTTTCTGCATTTTTATTGGTTATACTCATAAACCCAGCTCTATGCCATCTTAAGAGTTGGCAGAATGTCAAAAATATGCCTAAGGCTTACTCATCATAATACAGAAGATATAGTGATTGCATTGCTCAGGATGTTGTCTGGCTGTAATGCAGGATTTGTGTCAGTTGCTTAATGATGCCCTGATTGTGATGGTTACTTAAACCATGATCAGTTTATCCTAATTCTGTAAATGTATGGTGTTTATTACAATGGGGATGCATTCAAACTGAACATGATGTATTTGGCATTTCAAATATGGTTGTTGTAAAAACAAGAGATGTTGTCATCACTGATCTCGTAAAATGTCAATGTAGAACATTTATGGAATAGTTCAAGCCCATATGACTTTCTTGCTTGCGTGGAACACAAAAAGGAAAAAATAATGATTATCGCAGTCTTTCTAATCTATTCTATACAGTGGCATCTTAAAAAGAATGTCATTAAAAGTAGTCTGCTGCCTGTGTGCCATATTACCATGTCTTCTGAATGCATACTATACTGTAGGTCATGTGGTTTTGGAACGACACAAGGGTTAGTTAATGATGACAGAGTTTTCATTTTTTGGTGCTACAGTATTTAAGGGTTAGTTCACAACAAAATGAACATCCATTCTCGTGATTTACCTACACATCTGGGATAGATTAAAGGTATGACTCCGCCTTTAGCAGAAATGAAGTTAAGTTTTTTTATTAGCAGATTTACACTCAGTTTGGCCATACAATGCATGTAAATGGGTGCCATCAGGCTGCTGGCTATTTAACGGTCCAGAAGGCATATTTAGGCAGCATTCACACGACTCCAGTCGATCAAGTAATGTCTTCTATAGCAAATCAATAGGTTTTTTGTAAAGGCAAACTAAGCTGAAACCTGCTTATATTAAACTTAATTTCAGTTCTGCTGAAGAAGGAAAGTCATACACATCTGGAATGGCTGAAAGGCAATGAAATCATCAGAGAATTAAAATTTTTGGATGAACAAACCCTGTAATAGTGTGCCTTCTCCATTACAATAAGCCTTTTTTGCCACTAGAGGTCAGACATGCACAAGACATTTTATCACAGAAATTGTTTGTGTTCCCTTTTCCTATATATTTGTGCATTAACCAAGTCTCATTGACTTATTTCTCATGGTAATTTCTTTTTTTTTTTACTGTCACAAAGCTTATATCTGTGTTTATATCCATTTGGCTTAGATCTTGCAGAACATGGTGGGTACCGCTCTTATTGTCCTAGTGGCTATTGGCTTTAAGACTAAGCTGGCTGCTCTCACCCTGGTCATCTGGCTGCTGGCAGTCAACGTGTACTTCAATGCTTTCTGGACCATACCAGCCTACAAACCCATGCATGACTTCCTCAAGTACGACTTCTTCCAGACCACATCTGTCATCGGAGGCCTTCTGCTGATAGTAGCACTAGGTCCAGGTGGAGTGTCTATGGATGAGAAAAAGAAAGAGTGGTGAGACTGGACTGAACTCAAACGGCTCACTCGTTCACACTGTAGTTTGCCCTTTGAAAATAGTAATTCCGTGCAGTTATCACACAAAGCAGGTACACTACTTAGGGAGGACTGAGCTGAATTGAGACGTGACCTCAAAGATCCCAGGACCAACAGAATGACCCACTCTCCACATTTCCACATGCACTGTCTTTGTTTTCATCTTGCCTGCATACTGAATTATTTCTGCCAAGCACTTTTAGACATTAGTTTATCATATTTATTTTCTAAGTATTGGGTCAGATTCTGTTATTTGAAGCCCCCCCCCATAATTGAAGGAATAACAAATTGTTCTCCATTGCCCTGTCATTTTGCCTTTTATTTGTTTTGTTTTTATGTGTGTGTCAATTGCATTCAGCTTACCAAAGACACATCCATTTTCTTCATGTCATTCTTTACAGTAATAGATATGCCTTCAAATTCAGGTTACCTATTAGTTCATCAAGATGAGAATTTAAAGTAAATCTACACGAAAGTAGATGTCATTGAAATATGTGTTTCTATATCTGCAAAAAGTTGTTGATTAATGGCTCAGACAGTCAAATTTGCTGTCACTGGTCTGGTTTTAAAGAATTGTTTCACCCAAAAATGAAAAGTTTCATCATTTACCCTCATGCCATTCCAGATGTGTTTGACTTTTTTTCTATAGCAGCACACAAATGAAGATTTTTAGATGAATATCTCAACTCTGTAGGTCCATACAATGCAAGTGAATGGGTGCCAACTTTTTGAAGCCCCACAAAGTACTTATAGCCATCATAAAAATAATCCATAAGATTCCAGTGGTCTAATTAATGTCCTCTGAAGCAAAACGCTGGGTGTATAAGAAATAGATCAGCATTTAAAATGTATTTAAAAAATTCATGAAGGTCGATGTCAAGCGTGTTGGCAAGTTCATGCGAGAACTGGCACCTGAAATACGGAAAAAATAAACAGAAGCACTATGTTGTTTACAACAGACGAGCATATAGAATCATACATGGGTGCCTCATCAGGCTGGTTTGAATATGTCTACTGCACGCCATCTTGGAACAGTGAACAAGGAGAGCGTCATTGTAGAAAACACAAGCTGGCTGAAAGCAAACATTTTTAGTAAAACAAGAGTTTTAAAAATAAATACATTTCTTATACACCCAGTGTTTCACTTCAGAGGACATTAATTAGACCACTGGAATCGTATGGATTATTTTTATGATGGCTATGTGTACTTATTGGAGCTTCAAAAAGTTGACACCCATTCACTTTCATTGTATGGACCTACAGAGATGAGATATTCTTTTAAAAATCATAATTTGTGTTCTGCAGAAGAAAGTCATTTCGCATCAGGAATAGCACGAGGGTGAGTAAATTATGACCGATTTTTCATTTTTGGGTGAACTATTCCTTTAAACTGACATTTGTTGATGTATTGAAATTTGCTACACACTGTTATTTTATTTGACTCAAATGGGCAAGTCCCTGGTCTTTCCCTGTCAACAGGCCAAACAAGTCACAAAATAATCAAAATCTAGGTGAACATAAAGAAAACGGAAATCTCTTCATGCATATTCTCTGCAATTTATAAAAAATGTGGATCATAAAGATGAAAAAGTTAAATGTCCTTGAAGTTTATTTAAAAAAAAAAAAAATGCATTCCTTAAATATTTGTTGGCTTCTCATGTCAGTGTAAGAAATTATTCGTTTCATGTTTGCTGTCTGTTGTCAGGTCACTTTGAAGTTTACAAAAGGTGAATTACAGTATTTCTCAAAACAAGCAAGAGAGTGAGATGAGAAAAATTAAACCCTGTGTTTGTCAAACTCTTTGTACAAAAAGAAATAACAGAGAAAAGCTGTTTCTAAAAGGTTTTCTAAATGTTTTAAATATTTGTTTTGACATATAAAGGGAAAATAAAAAAAGATATCAGTTGTTTATATTCTTTTTATCTTCTCAGCAAAAAAAAAAAAAAAAATTAAGTGTTATTCTAAAAAAGCAAAACCCCTCTGGTCTACATGAAAATATACACTGAACAGACATTTTGTCCAATGAACGTAAATAAGTACTGCTTGTTGATTTCATACTTTGTTTGGTTATAATGTGGTTCAAACATGGTGACCTTCATAACAATCAGGTGGAGCAGTGTGGTCTTCCAGAGGTCGGAGCTGAAGAGTGAGGCATGCAGGAGATAAATTAAAAAGGCAACTTCATAAGGATAACAGGTATTGAAGCAGCAGGATACGAGTCTCTGTGGATAGCAGATGACATGACTGTCCCTGCGCTGCTGCACCTGCGAGTAGCCGACATAGACCGCATAAATGTGCTGCTGCAAGCCTACAGAACAGGACAACCCTTAGGTGATTATTATTAATGCTTTAATAATATAAAATATTTTACTATTATTTTATTCGTCTTGGTTTTCTATGTGATATTTCAGTCGAGGAAATGATGTGAAATCAGGTTCAGGTTGTATTATTTGTCACACACATGAAGTGTCGTGATTAAAAGTTGAACTGGCCTACCATGTCGCAGATGTGAAAACTTAGTATAGCCACTACTGTCATGAGAATATTATAATAATAATAATAAATGACCGATCAAATGAGATATTCTGGAAGTATATTGCACCGTTTAAATGATTTCCTATTATAATTTGACAATAGATTTGCAATAATGATTGGATTGTGGTACTTATATGTTACTTTGTTTGGAAAGATTGGTTGCCAAGATACATTTCCATACCAATTTTTGGTTTATTTGAAAACGGATTGTCCATCGACAACGATTGCAGCCCTCTGTTTGAGCAGTAGATGACGCTCCGGGTGTTTCTAATGGTTTATATCAGGACCACCACTGTCCTTAAGGCGTAATCAAAGATTCAATTACTTTATCCTGCCCTGTCTTCAAATAATGTGCTTTTATAATACAGTGCTGTGAAAAAGTATTTGCCTGATTTCTTCAAACAAAATCTAACATAAAACAAAGACAATCTGAGTAAACACAAAATACAGTTTTTAAATGAAAATTGTATTTATTGAAGCTAAAAGTTATCCAGTACCAACTGGCCCTATGTGAAAAGTATTTGCCCCTCAATTACTAAATAATGTGGCTCCGCTGGATTTGATAGCCAGGCCTGATTAATGCCAGCCCTGTTCAATCAAATCAACACCTAAATTGAACTTTTTCAGCAGTATGAAGTTGGCTAAAAGGTGTCTCCCAGTAGCACACTATGCCAAGGTCAAAAGAAATTTCAGAAATAATAATAATAATAATAATAATAATAATAATAATAATAATAATGAGGAGGAGGAGGAGGAGGAGGAGGAGGAGGAGGAAAAAAGGTGATTGAAATACATCAGTCTGGGAAGGGTAACAAAGCTATTTCAAAGGCTCTAGGACTCCAAAGAACCACATTGAGAGCCATTATCTCCAAATGGAGAAAACTTGGCATAGTAGTGAACCTTCCCAGAAGTGTTTGCCTTTCCAATATTCTTCCAAGAGTACAGCGATGACTCGTCCAGGAAGTCACAAAAAAGCCTAGGACAACATCCAAGGAACTGCATGCCTCTCTCGCATCAATAAAGGTTCATGACTCCACCATCAGTAAGACACTGGCCAAAAATGCCATCCATGGAAGAGAGGTGAGGCAAAATCCACTGCTAACACAGAATAACATTAAGGCTTGTCTGAATTTTGCCAAAACACACCTTGATGATCCTAAATCCTTTTGGGAGAATGTTCTGTGGACTGATGAGTTGAAAGTGGAACTGTTTGGAAGACAGGTCCCGTTACATCTGACATAAAAACATCATAACTACGGTCAAACACGGTGGTTGTTATGGGGGATGCTTCGCTGCTCCATGGCCACTGTGACTTGCAATAGTTGAGGGAAACATGAATTCTGCTCTCTACCAGAAAATCCTAAAGGAGAACGTCCAGTGATCAGTCTGTGAGTGGAAGCTCAAGTGCAACTGGATTATGCAGCAAGACAATGGTCAAAAAGCACAGGAGTAAGTCCAACTCTGAATGGCTCAAAAGAAGCTAAATTAAAGTTCTGGAGTGGCCTAGTCAAAGTCCTGACTTGATCACGATTGAGGTGCTGTGGCAGGACCTTAAATGGGCAGTTCTTGCTCGAAAACCCTCCAATGTGGTAAACTAAAACTGTTCTGCAAAGAAGAGTGGGGCAAAATTCCACTACAGTGTCGTGAGCGACTGCTCTCCAGTTATCAGAAGCAATTGGTTGCAGTTGTTGCTGCTAAAGGTGGCACAACCAGGTATTAAGTTTAAGGGGGCAGTTAGCTTTTCACATGGGTGATACAGGTGTTGGATAACTTTTTTGCTTTATACCATATGTATATGAAAACTGTATTATCATGTTATATCTCATTTGAAGATCTGAAACTATTTAGTATGAAAAACACACAAAAACAGAAGAAATAAGGAAGGTTCAAATAATTTTTCCACAGCACTGTACATGTTCTTTGCTACTTTTGTGTTCCTATGGGATCTCTGAGATGTTTGTTTAAGAGCGTTTTATCTGGAAAGCATCACTATCTAATATCTGCTAAATATCTTAAAAAGATCAGATTTACAAACAGTCAAACTCCTAAACACCTCAAAAACATTTGCTGAATGTCGGAGACAAGGGCATAGCCAGGAAATTACTTTTGTTGTCCTCCTCAAAAATGGATGGGCCAAGTTTTTGTCCATACATTATTTTCCCCAAATTTTCCTTAACAGAGAAGCGGCACATTCAAATGAGTCTTCACACTTCAGAATTGATGATTTTCTTTTTACTATTTAAAAATGTATATTTGAAGTCAAAGAATTCAGAATTTGGTGTGGTCCATCCCACATCAACCCTGTCTATGCCATTGCTCGAAGATGTATGTGTGCTACCTGGAATGGTATATAAATGGTACTCCAAGCTTAATCAAGGAATACCATAGTGGAAAACCAAATGATTATGTTTACATCTGGAAGAGGTATTTTTTTAGGTTGTTTGCTCATCTGCAATACAATTCCTCTCGGCTGTCAATAAGACATCTTGGAGACGTTTATGTTTTTAAGACATTTATCAGATGTAATCAACATGCAATGGTTTTCAGATGAAACGCTCCTAAACCGACATCTCGGATATGTTTGTGTGCTATCTGGGAGTGAGTTGGAATGTATGACATTTCAGTTTACAAAAGCCGTTGTCTTTAATATATCCACTTTTATTGTAAGAAATTTCACAAAGTATTGCTTTTTTAAGGTTTGCAGACGTTGGCACTGTTTCATGTTTGATATTGAGACGGGGCCATCTAGCAACTGGCAACTGCTGTTTATCTTTTTGTTTTCTTCCTCTTTGTGCCCACCCTCACTTTCTCAGCCTTCAGCCAAGCATGCAGCAATTGCCCTGTCAAGACAGCATTATTTGTACACAAATATGGCCTGCTTTCTTTGCTACAGTAAAACATGTTTGAAGAGTTCAGATACAGGTCATTGGAGATACCTCAGTGCTTTGTTTTACCATATACACCCATTCACAATTAAAGGAGGTTTTTTTTTTCACCCCAAAAGGAAAATTCTGTTGTCATTTACTCCCCATCATGTTGCTTAAAACCCATATGAGTTTCTGTCTTCTGTGGAAGATACAATGAAAGTGAATGTGTCATTCCCTAATATTCTCCCTAACATCTCCTAGTGTGTTTCCACATTTGAAAGAAAGTAATTTGCGTGTTGAACAACATAAGGTGATAAACTGACAATGGAATTACCATTTTTAGGTGGACTATCCTTTAACTTCTAGTTCCTTATCCTTCTCGTTAAAGGTGTAGAGATACTGATCGAAGAAAGTTCCAGTATTCCTTGCATATTGAAGGTTTTGGTTCCTCAAGGAAATGTGGAACAGTTAAAGAATGTGGCACTTTTAAGAGAGTCAACCCCAGGCCACACTTTGAGTTTGTCTCCGTTGGGGTCACACTTTTGAAGGAAGAGGGTGACGAGGTCAGCCTTCAAGTGCCATCAAAAAGATGTTCTTCCTTGCTTCAGTCTCTTTACATCCACGGAAAGTGCCAGGAACACACAGACAATGATTTGTCACCAGAAACGGCCCTGATAATTTCCAATTTCATGGGAGCCAGAGAAGAGGCCAGGATGGTCAGCCACAGCTGGAAGTGTGTGTGTCCACTGTGGGCCAGGCCATTGTTGGAGGCCCAGCCGCAGGCCACTGTGTGTGGGGGACACTTTTACTCTGACAGCCAAATGTCACCATTAACCATACGCTGCAAAATCGAAGGCATTCATGAGCGACGCTCCTCATAAGCCATAAAAGGGGTCATCGGTGAGGGTGACTCCAGTTCAGCAAGTCAAGTTGTGCCCATATTCAATGGTGTCATGCTTGTGCTACTCTTTGATGTGACGTGTGTGGAAATGTGGGTTCTTTCTCACACTTGTTAGTGCTGTCAATCATCTGATAGATTCATTGGTTAAACAGTTGTCTGTTCTCAATGCTGGCACTGTGAAATCAATGATATTGTTGACAGATCGTCAGATAATTTAATCAAGAGTTGGCATCTCCAGCAGAGTTGGTTTGTGGTTTCTATCTGGTTGGTTCAGAGTGCTTATTCTTTTTTCTCCTCATCTTAGGCCGTGACATTTTTGCAGTACACCTCCAGCTAGTTCGGGTCCTGGATGCTGATTGGTCAGTACAGCATTTTGTGCTGACATATGACAGAAAATACTTGTTCATGTATTGTGTATATCACTGCACAGCACCTAAAGAGGCCAGCTATTAACTGTATCACTAGGTTAGAAATTACTATTTTCCTATTTCCTAATTACTATTTTACTTTACTATTTAACTATAAAACTGCAGTATGAATCAAAATGAAAATATCACAAACTGAACTATGGGAATTATGTAATTATTTAAAAAACAATCTAAATTATACTTCAGCTTTTTCTGTGTAGTCACACTTTGCATGGATTAGAGATCTGCAGACTTTGGTCATTCTCTCAACCAACTTCATGACATCCCTCTTCACTTGGGATGATTTTTCAACAGTATTGGCTGCTTGACCTTCACTATTCAGTTTAAACTTTTTACAATTATTGTAATTTTGTAAAGAAATTCATACGAAGGCGGAATTCTATTTATTTACAAAACTAATTTTAAGCATTTAAGCAAACCTTTAGATCAAAGGTTTTTGAGATCATGAGAAACATAAATTCAGTCAAGTGTGTTCTGACTTTTAACTGGTATTGTACGTTCTTGTGGATGGATTGCACTTAATTAAGGTTTTAATGATATGTGTGTCCTTAACAATTAAGGTTATGCTATTTTGTGAAATATAGTCAATGCTGAAGGGGTTGCAATCCTCACAATATAACACAGCCTCTCATAAACCGTTAAAAATGTTCATAACTAACAAAAATAATGTAAAAATGCTACAGTAAAATACTGTTTAATGTCAATTTATATTTTATTTAGCAAGACAATACATGCAATTTTACAGTAAAATATTGTAATACATTTTTTTTTAAGTAAAAACCATTATTTACCTGTTAACGGTGAAAATGTATATTATATACTATATATGTACTTTTACGGTAAATTATTGTGAAAATAGAAGTTCCTGCGTGACCTGTCACATTTGATAATATTTTATTGCAATACTTATATTTCTTATTATTTTGAGATCAGTTAAGTACACTGGAATGCTTTGTTACATTTGATTTACTTCATGTTTATTGGATTATTTTAGTGTCACATGTGTTACCTTGCTGCTGTTTTTTGGTTGTGTGAGTGACACTGTGCACTCTATTCATATTTATTGGCCATTGCTCCTGAAAGGGCCACTCTTGATGAAATTTAAGTAATCATGTGGCCTTTTGCTCTACAACCTTATACAATTTAATAATAAATACAGCATGATAGTGAAAAACATGTATGCACCAAAATTACATCCCATAATGCCTGAAACATGGCTCAATAATTTTATTCATTGTGAAGAAGTATGTCTTACACTGACACCTACTGGCCTGGAAGCTGCATCATTCAAACAGTAGTTTTCATTTACCAACGCCATTGTAGAAATTCACTATGCACAATAAACCAGGATGCATTTAATCCATGAATATCAAAAAAGTGTCCAATATTAAGATGTTTACTGAGATTAAGCAAGTAGTATATGGCTGGTCATGTGATCTTAACATGGCTGCCCCCACCCATGTAGAATAAAGAGCATTTATAATGTTTCTGAAATGACAGAACTCTTCATCTCACATGAGTGGTTCAAAATCACAAGTAAAACTGTAAATTATCAAAAAATTATTGAGTACACCTTTAAACAGGTTTTTTTTTTTTTATTATTTACATTATTGCATGATTCAGACCCACTAATAATTGCAGTCACTTTTTTTACTTTTGGTGTCAGACTTTGATTATCATATAGATCCACTTGCTGCCTAGTCCATCACCGTTCCAGCACACACCACACGCAGGTGAACTGTTCATTGGGTCCTGAGGGATCTGTCAGCATCAGACACTCCCTGCTCGACACACTTCCTTCAGCCCTTTATCCCTGACATGAAATGTAACATTTGCTCTTATTGTCAGTGTTGGATAAACACAAGAGTCTCTTTGATCATAACAAGGGCAACCTGTTGATGTTGTGGTGGAGGAGAGGAAAGAGAAGGAGGGGTGGGTGCTAGGGAAGAATGCCTTGCAGTGCTGCACAGGAAGTGTGACCAATCTACCGGTGATTTCTATTGTCTCTGTGGTTTGATTGACATGATGCCAGAGGGACTGTGTCCTAAGATTTCTCCATAGTTCATGGGTTAAATCAAGGCAATTTTGATATAAAGTGGCCCCCAAAACTTAAAAATGTATTAATGCCATTGCATCGACAACAAAATATCAAGTGGCATCTGCATATTCTTGACCTTTTCTGAGAAATAACTTTACATTTCTTTAGCCATTTGTAAATTACTTTTATCCAGCTGGTCCCAAGGTGATTTTTAGTGGAAAACAATTACACCCTCAGCCACATCCACACTAACACCTTTTTGTTTAAAATGCTTTGTTTTGCTATGTTACTGACCGCGTTCTCAATAACTGCTTACTTTGGGGAAACAATAACTTTAGGAAACTGAAAGCTGAGATTTCAAGCAAAAATGGATTTGTGTGGACGTGGCCCCAGGTGCCCTTGCAGAGTAACCACAGGTGTAGTTCATCACATTAACTATCCAAATACTTTTTGTCATATATGTTTTGAAACATTCACCAAAGTGCCCCACCAAAAAAAACTCTTCCTGGCCCTGCCTAACAAATTTCATTTTTGTGAAATGTTTTGCTTGTTCAAAGTGTGCTTGTGCCAACTTACTTTATTTATTTTTTAATCCATTTGGTTTAATATCCTCTTATGTCATAAAATGACTTTTAAACATTTACATTTATATGCATTTTATGCATTTACATTCAGTAGTGTGACAAAAGTGTCTGAAAATATTTTGGGGCCACTGCACCTTGGAAAGAAAGTATTTATTGTTAAATTCAATTTGTACTGACAGTGTGTGAGAGTCGTGATTGTAAAGCAACAGTTTCCATCTTTACAGTCCAACAGTTTATTCAGCTAACTCTCCTTTTCTCCGTCATTCTGTTCTCTCTTTCTCTCTGTCTCCCAATCTCTCTCTGGCTAACTTTTCTTTCCATTCTCTCCCTCGTTCCCCTGCCACCAGTTTCTTTTCTCTGGCCTCTTAGGGAATCAATTGAAGGGTAATGAGGCAGCTAATGCGCAGAAAAATAGAAATTTACTTGCTTTAAGTTCATGCTGCAGACCCCTCTGAAAGAGAGCATTCAACTGCCCGTCGGTCCACAATAAGAAGCGATTGAATAAAGCCTGCAAGCAGGTTCTTAGCGGCTACATGATGGTTCAGTTCACGGCCCATTTGCCTCCAATGCTCTCCTATCTCTCCCCCACATATTTTTATCTTTTCCTCTCTTGCTGAATGACATCTTTTTGCCCAGACCCCCCTGCTGGAGGAGGTTTAAATGAAATGCATTGATACGGGCACAAGAAGCAATTTGTCTCTTGAACTGTTTCAAGGATTTAAAGCGAGTCAGAGAGAAAGTGAGAGAGGGATTGAGAAGGCTGTCTGTGTGATGGAGCCATCCGAGGCACTGCCATGTCTGACGACAGGATGCATTGAGTTTTGACATTAAATGTTGGAACTGAATATACTGAAAATACACATCATCATCATATGCTGACCCCCCACTATATATATATATATATATATATATAAGTGGCAGGTGCAAGTGCTTGTGAAGAACATCTTCTCTTCAATATAAGTAGAGTCTGTATTGCTAACCAATCGCTCACTCTCCTCTTTGATGAAATTCCAACAATGGCTTTACTTAAGGACAGAAATACATTTTCTTCATGTGACTGTAACATGTTCTCATCAGATCAAGTACTGTATGTGTGACCTCACAAACTAAGTGGCACAAAGCAGCATTTAACCTCAATGGAGCGTCTCTGTCTACATGTCACATGGACTTTCGCTCTCGTTTACTCTTTCTCACACCAAGTCTCTCTCTCTATCTGTCTCTCTCTCTTTCTGTCTTTTCTCTTCTCACACCACCTGCTGTGAATGTTTGTTCATGTGGTCTGAAACCATCAAGACAAGAAAATATCATTGCTTGCCTTTTTTCTATTCTTGCAGCCCCTATTCCATTTTCTGTGACTCTATTTCTCTCTCTGATCATTTTTCCCTCCACTCCAATCCCTCTACTTACACCGCAGCACAGGACTCACATCAGCTATCAGAATGGACAGCATTTATGCAGTGGGGTCAACGAGTCTGAGACCACATAAGAAATGTGGGATTCAAAGTCTGAGCTATCTGATCAGAAAATATAATACATTTTATTACATACTATTGCAATTAGAGGTGTTTCTGTGCTATTTCTAGGGCACTAATTACGTAAATGAGCAAATGTTTGGCAATGACAGTGTTAACTAATTTATACAAAAGGTCAGATTTTCCTTTTTCCATGCAAGATATACTCACTGTAGTAACATTATTAAATAATGCTGGATAACATGATCATCAGGTTTTGCATCAAGTGCATGATGTCATTAAAGTGAAGAGGAACTTAACACTCTAACAGTATGGTCCTAATAAAGTGCGTGACGTGGTCTTCTGCTGCTGTAGCCCTGGGTTGTATCTACCTCAAAGTTCGATGTCTTGTACAATCTGAGATGATGTTTTGCTCACTACAATTGTACAGAGTGGTTATCTGAGTTACCATAGCCTTACTGTCAGCTCCATCCAGTCTGGCCATTCTCCGTTGACCTCTCTCATCAACAAGGCATTTCCATCCACAGAACTGCCCCTCACTAGTTGTTGTTTTCAACTCTAGAGACTGTTGTGCATTAAAATCCTAAGAAATCAGTAGATACAGAAATACTCAAATCAGCCCATCTGGCACCAAAAATCATGCCACGGTCCAAATCACTGAGATAATTTTTTTCCCCATTCTGATGGTTTATGTGAACATTAACTGAAGTTATATATCCGTATCTGCATGATTTTATGCTTTTGTTTTTTTGCTGACACACAATTGGCTGATAATGTAATCACATGAAAAAAGTAGGTGTACAGGTGTGTAAAGTCCTCTGTGAGTGTACCAAATACTAAGAAATTCTGAAAGTCTTGTTAAATTTTCAGTTCAACTTTTCACTCAAACTGCTTGCTGGAAAAAGTACTGTAATTGGGACTTATTTTGTTAGTAGTAGTCTCTGAAATTTGGACCCCACTGTATATATTACAGTTCCTAAAAGCTGTCTGAACCCATTTAATTTCATCTGAAGTTTGAAGGTTTTCCATTTGGTAACAGTATAGACAACAAAGGAAACACTTCTCATGAAACCACTTCACAATAAGTAGAAAAAAATCATTAATGCATGTAGGTACATATTGAAGCACACAGTATTGCATAGTATTAAAACACAGCTAGGTTTTTAATGTAAATGTAAAATAGCTTTCAATAATGAAACCTAGGAAGAGATGTACTTTATATACTTTGAAAAGCTAATCACTAATTCATCACAAATCACTTTCTACTCTTAACCTCAACATGCATCACAGCCATAATCAGCAAATTAAACAAATTTGAATAGACTTTAGAACTACCATTGAACCACAAACACTCTTTTTAAATGGCTATGCCTTTCCCTCGGCCTCCTCCTTTCTTGGAAAGACCATGAATTTCTCATGCTGCAAAGAAAGGACACATGGCTGTAATATTTCTTCATTGCTGCATCTGCAGCGGCATTGTGCGCACGTTCTGAAAACAAGAAAAAAGAGAGATCCCGGCAATTCGTATTGATAGACTGCACGACAGATTGCATGTAGCGAGACTACGCCTGGCACATTCACAGCATCACTTCATTTATTTGAAGTTTTAATCTAATTATTAGCTATTTTGGGGGATAATAAGCTTTGTGGCTGTAATAGGCGAATTGTATGCCTGAGCTCTTGTGCCGTTGAGAGCGGCGGTACAGAGGCCAATCCTCTGGGGGGTTAGGGCGCTGACAAAAGCACTTGTCCAAAAATATTTTGTCAAGTCTTTTACGCGCCATTCTAACAGGGCTTACATTGGATGCCTGAAAGAGGATGAGAAAGGCTCCTTTAAGGCTTGATTGGCAACTGCAAACACACTAAATGCTAATGAAGTCCAGATGGATTGAAGATTAGCACCATAGTGTTTTCTGCTCTCTTTCTCCATGTCCACAAAAGTTTCTCTCCGTCTCCACAAATCCTCCCCACCACATCACCTCTGCCACCCCTGTTCCCACTCCTAAGCCCTTTTATTGCTCATTTCTTACTATTAATAACCCGGTCATTGGAGCCCCCCTTTTCAGGCAGAAAGGCGGACAGTAATTAATTCATGGGATCCGGCCCCTTGATCTGGCCAGAGGAGGGGCCTTTGTGATGGGACAGAGACTTGGGGCAGAGTGTGTGCAGGTGGGGGAACAGTCCCGCATCCGTATCCCAACTGAAGTTCACCGTGTGACCGTGCCTTCCTCATAGTACTTTGAATCCTGTATATGGGTAGTTGACGCAAAACATGCCAATGAGCTTTTTTTTTTTTTTTTTTAAATCAACATTAGGATTTTAGATGAAAATTTGTAGAATGTATATTTTAGGTCCTGTAACTGGCCACCATTTATTTAAAAATGTTCATTATTTTTGCAATCACTAGGTCATTTTAATGGTCCTGTGGTGTAACTAATATTTTTTTTAAAGTAAAATTATCCCATGTAGTCTTTCCAATAATATGATGTCATAACATTCTAAAATAATTAGCAAAATGCTGGTTAAAGTAGATTTAGATGTAATTTAGTGTGTTACGCTGCAAGATATGTCAGTTTCCCTAATGTATTATGTCAGCTACCATATATAAATAAACTAGATTCAATTGCTTCTACTTTTATATATCTCTTGCACATTTGGATCACAATGCACACACATACACACATGCACATGGCCTCTCTCTACCTCCTCTCTGGACTCTGCTGCTGTATAGAGCTGGTGGGACAGAAGGTGCAGTGGCACATGACAAAAGCAAGGCATGAAATTCAATTAGGAAAGGGTCTGCTTGAGATTTCACAGCCTTCACTGAAGAGAATAGCTTTTGATATATTGGTACTACTATTTACAGCCCAACTAGACATTGCTCTCATTAGTAAGCACCCCACCTCCAGCCCTCCCTTTGCCTTTCTCTGCTCGGTCTCCCTCTCTTTATCTCTCTCTTCATTTTCTCTTTCTCCCTCTATTAGAAATCTGTCTATGCTAGTTACACTAAAAATATAATTCTCAAAAATATCTAGAATCATCGTCCCACAAAGTTTATGCTAACGTTATTATTATTAAAATGCACTTTAAACTGCACATTTACAAGCATTTCAACTCACTCTGAGGAGCTGTCCCTTGCGATTCTACTTCAACTGAAATGTTCCTCTATCAATCTTGTCAAGTTAATTCTAGCTCATGAAAAAGCAGAGTTTTTAGGGTTGAATTGAGATCAAATATAGGAAAATTGTCATCCTTGGGTCAAAAGTGGCACAATTTTCCTGAATTCACCCTATAAGAGTATTGTTGCCAAGGTCCTGGATCCCAGTAATTGTTACACTAATGATACATTAGCCATAGCAGCCACGAATTCTAAAAGCACAAGCTGTCGGCCATTCATTCATTCATACATTCATAATATTGGACAGGTATTTTCTTTGGTTTACATGGCACTTGTTAAATGTAGACATTTATGGACGTCCCCCCAGCTGCCCTGGCCTTTTCAAAGTATTTTCTTCATTCAGCCTCCACCATATATTGAGCTGCAGCCTCAATATAGCCGCAAACTACTTTCCAGTTTTCTGTTTGTCTTCTATTCTCTGTTTTCTCTCTGTGTGTGAACATAGTCATCGTATCTTGATCAAAAAAGTTTAGATGGTCTTGGGTGAATGTTTTTATGTTTTATTCTATATTTAAAAAATCACTATACTTTTCTACAGTATAATGTGTAATATACTGAATACAGTATGGGCCATTCAAAAATAATGTTGTCTTAAGCCATCTTTACACTGCCAAGGTGTTTAGAGGCATTTACACAGACTGTTTAATGCTGCTAAGAGCAGGCATAAATGCATTTACACAGAGATTACAATTGCATAATAATATGAGATTAATGTTTTAAATATACCATTTTGAATATAGAAATACGAAATTAATTAATATATGAAATTATACCTTAAATATGAAACTAAATAATTACATATAAGCTCTATCATGACAAAAACCAAGTTTAAGACTGCTCTGAGGTGTGTTAGAGCAGACTTAGTTTAGACTGGCTTTTATTCTGCATCAGAATTAACTCATTGTAAAAATGACTTTAGATGATAAAAATGTTTAAGAAACAGAAATAAGAAATATTTTAAAATGTAGTTTTTAAACACATATTCAATTGGGAGAAATGTAATCTTTGTGGCCATGTTGGTTTAATATTTTTTAACAAATAAAAAATAGTTTTAATCATTTAAAAAATGTCAAATGGTGTAACCATTAAGTAAAGGTATGTTCAAAACTAAATCATTAATTTCAAAACGTTTTCAAGCATATTTCTCAATGTAAAATACAAAAAAATCTTAACAAATATCATGACTTTTTGGGTTATTCATATTACAATATTTTCTTTGGGCTATTCCATTTGCCCTGAACAAAACATGGTTCACAAAGATCACATTTACATTTTTTCAGAAATTCCATATTTTTGTCACCTCGAACAAAGTGATTTGCCAATGACCCATATATATTTACTTATATTATTAAATATGCTATATAAATACATCCGCCTTCAGTATCTGTATGTTCCTTGCATTCCACAAATATTGTACAGAATCATCCATTTGTGATTTGACATATCCCAGATTGTGCGGTCAAATTATTGGTGCTTGATGGTGAACCGTTTTGAAGACGGTGATGTAGAGACCGAGGTTAGAAGTGAGAGTGAGCGTGTAGCAGGCCTAGTTAGTGCTGACAAATGAGCCTCCCTTACGAAAGCACCGTGAAGTTATGATACCCACCCCACTCCTTTTGTTGTCCTGGGCCCATTGGGTAACTGATGACTGGTAAGTAATTAGTGCAGGCTTGAATGTTGACAGGTACGGGCAGCTGTCCTTTGTATGGAAGTTAGTGTGTGGTGTGTGTGGATGGTAAAGAGAGAGAGTTGGTATACATATGTGTGAGAGGGAGGGGCCCATAAAGGGCGAAGGGCAGTCTGAGCCCATCTGTTTGAGTGAACCCCCCACAGCTGTGGCTGTTCAGGAGAACCCAGAAAAGGGTTCATGGGGATCCACCGCACATGCAGAAAGTGACATGTAATTGTTGCAAACTGTAATAGAAATTGAATGGATGAGTGTGTTATAAAGTGTCCTAATGCTGTTTAGGGCCAGCGTATAAAGCAAGAGCAGTTATTTCTGTCACCTTGGCTTATGTTCATGATATAAATGTTAATAAAAGCATTTCTGCTGGACAGTCAGTCAGTTAGCCAGACTTATCAAAACCTTCAATACAGGTTAACCTCTTTGTACATGCTTTGAACATGACATGTGATGGAAGCATGCCAAATATCTCATTACTGGCTGTCTTACTGTCTATGTCCCAGTAGAGCAGTTTGACCTGCAGTAAATGGGTCTGTGTAGGTAATCAGGCCTTCAGAGCACAACTCAGTTAAAAAGCCTCCTTTGCTTGATGATTTGAAGGAAGGGTGTATTTTGCATCCATCATTAGCTCCATTTAACCACCATCATGTATCACTAAATATATCAAATCTCTGAATTATTTACAGAATTGAATAAAATAATGGCATCCAGCTATAGTTAATTTGCGATTTGCAGCAAAAAAAAATTCTGTCCTTTATCTTGACAGTGCTAAATGTATTTTCTCTCTGTGGCCAACAAATGAATTCCTTTCATCTCTTTGTGTGCACTGTGAGTGAGTGTGTTTGTGTGTGGGTTGGATGTAATCGTGTGTGCGTGTGTGTGTGTGTGTGTGTGTGTGTGTGTGTGGGTTTGGAAGGGGCTGTTCTCTGGAGGATCACTCTTTGAGATAAAAATGGTATGTCTAACTGCCAATTAAACATTTTCCCATTAATAGCAATTAAACCAAATTAGATGATATTTTTGTTCCAATACCATTTTGATTTGATCACTAGATTTTCCGTAATTGATATAAATGCAACACTTAGCAAAAGCTGCCAGGCTCTGACTGCCCATCTTAAATATTACTGCCAGTGTTGCTTATATTATTGCTGAAAACATCCACAATATAGCCTCCTACTATTCTACTATTCCAACTCCTACTACTAAATACTTTTAATAAAATTACTGTAATAAAAAAGCTTGTAGCTATATCTATACATGAACTCTTATTAACTCATTAACAATTCTGTCTTTGCATGCTAATTAAACTCATTATATTACAGAGCTTCATGGAATTCTTTATGCTGATTGGACAATTGCAGCATTCTGCTGTTGAACATTTTTGTATAATGATTGCTAAATTGACAATTTTCAATTTCCAATTCCGACTGAATCGGTCTGTGCTTGCTGGAATTTTAACCACTGCCTCCAGTGGCTGAAGCTGGAAGTTTTGTTGAAAGTATGGCCATTGTGTGAGCTCCAGTTTCAGGGTGAAATGTCCACAGAGTTGCGCCAAATGTGAGTTCTATTTTTAGTTGTAAATGATGTGATACTGTCAACAGGAATGCATATTTAATTAACTCTATTTCCTAACCCTAAACAAAATAAAAACATGTCAGTGCACCTTCAATGTCACACAAATGCATCTTCTGAATCAAGCTCATTATTGTTTATGTAAACGCAATTACGCCCTGGTTTCCATGGAACCATGACCCTTGTCTTTTGGTACTTTTCCACTGCATGTTACAGTTAGACTCGACTCTACTCGCTTTACTTTTCTGAGCTTGCTTTTCCACAGCTGTTTAGTGCCGCCTCAACGTGGGTGGGATTATAGGCTGATCGTCATAGTTGCGCTGCCTCTACTGCCATGACATCATCTTAAACACGACACAAAATGATAAAAAAATAACACGACCGCTAGCTGTTAGCTACTAGCTCATTGTGCTGCATAAAGCAGTTGTTGCATGGTGATTTTACACAAGTGTAACAGATAAATTGGCCTGGTTGTTTTAGAAGCAAGCTTTCCAGTAGCTGGTCAACTAAATAAAGTGAAGCTTTCAAGCAGAGTATAGCGTTAATGTACCATCCTCCATCGTGGACTCCAGCCGTGGCCGAGTCCAGGGCACTCTCCCTCCCATTGCGTGCCGATCTAGATAGCTTCCATTTGGTGAGACACTTGCTAAAAGACATTATCGTTTCATTTGTCGCTAGAGGAACGTCTGAACCTTGTTTATTGACCACGGTGTGGTTTTGCACACAGCCATTTCTTTTTACAATTTGAAAGTCTCATGAACAAATGATACTGCTATCGCTGTAACTAACTTTAAAACTAGCGGCTTGATGTCCTATGTCGAAAATCCAGTGATGCTGGTATTGCCGATTTTCTCTGACCAATCAGTGATTACATTTATTATCAACTCGGCTCGCTTGGAACCTCGACCGATAGTACCAGGCCCCAGGTACTATCCACAGTGGAACACATCCAAAAAGCAAGCAGTGTCGAGTTGAGGCGAGGTGTACCGTGCAGTGGAAAAGCCCCATTTGAGGCTGCTCACGCAATGCGCAAATATTTGCGCCACAGGAAAAAGGGGCATGCATTCAAATGAACAACAAAACAAAATTATGGGGGATGGCACTTGACAGTAATTTAGCAGAATGGGAGTGAATTCAGAGTACATGCACATTCAGATCAGCATATTGATTTTCCTATTAAATGTGTTTTAATTTATTTGGTATGTAGCTGTGTAATACACCCTGCAATGACAGTCAGCCAGTCATTATCACAAAATAAACCCCTACAGGGTGACAATATTCAGCTGACTCTTTATCATCCCTTACTTATTAAATGTAAAGGGTGTCAGCATCGCCTGCTTGAAGTTGTCAGAGGGTGCCCATCTTTCTTTGGATGCTATTTGGTTAACAAAGTGCAGAAATGAGGCCCTTTACCCTATCCAGATGAGCTGAACCTAATTACTGGTTTAAGTTTCCCTCTCAAGTTCCTTTGTCCATGCTTTTCTGACTGGGTCTCTCTGTCAGAGTCAACCTAGATGACTGAGCATGTGACGGACGAGGTGCTATTAGGGAAGATGCGATTTGCAGATAATCAGCTCAGATTATGATCACCTTTTTTCAAACACACACACACCTGTGGAGGATGTAGGACCTCCATCCCCCTCTTTTTCGCCATCTTTTTCTCTTTTCCTCCCAAGCTCCTGTTCCCTTCTTCCTGTCCGGATAGCCACAAAGCCCCTGGCTGTGTCTGAAACCTAAGGCTGTTGCCTTGTTGCCCAGTCAGTCAATGGCTTCGGGGGCAGCTTTTTATGTAAGAAGGTAGATAACTGGTATGGAAAGTAGTTTCAGACAGACTTCCAAGGTATACTGTAACGTCATATCTAACTATCAAATTCAAGTGAACTTTAGAAATAACCAAACAAATATTTAGCAGCTACTATAAATATAATTTGAGTTACAAAAACAAAAAAATTAAAACATGTATATTTATAAATATCTTTAATACTTTCAATGATTCTTGATTACTTTTTACTTTTTCCACCAAATGTTAGACAGCAAACAATTTATGTACAATTTGTAATATAGTAATGTGCTATTGAACACAATCCTTTAGACTAATTAAAGTTATTTTTCAATGTAAATAATAAATGAAAAGAAATGCATGTTTCCTTCAAGTGTTTCTCAATTAGGTAGGGCTGCACGATTTGGACAAAAAAATCTAATTTGTATTGTTTTGAAAAATATTGCGATTGTGATTTGAACTGTGATTATGATGATGATATGATATGTTTTTCACATGATCACCTGCCAAAAGGCAGTTTTCACACTTGAGTCCTCTTGAAAAGAACCAAACTGAGAACTTTTTTTTTCTTCATATTCAAATTGTACCATTCACCATGTATCTGTTTTTGTCCTTTTTGTGATTTGGTCTCAGCCCACTAATCATCATCATTAGTTTTTGAAACACAATCATCTTGAATATTAAAGATTCTCCGATCAGGATTTTAACATCCGATACGACCTCCAATTTCTTTTAATCTAATCTTTTTTTATTATTTACTCTAGGCCTCAAAAGCAAGTAGGCTCATAAAAAGTTGAACTGATAACAAATAGGCCTAGGTGTAAGTTTGGTTGGTTTGTCACCATTTCATTTAAATTGTATTTATTTTATTATATTTCATTTAACAATGCATTATATTATAGTATCTAAATATTTTATATAGATTTATTATATATATATATATATATATATGTTTCTTCCTTTTCATTTTGTTGGACATTAGTTCCACTTTCACTTGTTGCCCACTGGGAGTGTAATAAGGGCGACACGCTCCCTCGAACAGATGACAGGAGGAATGTTTCTGGACGCTACAGGTGCTAATACTGTTTGCTCAGCAATCTTTTAATGAAGATGTTTGAATTATATCCCATCTTGTATTCCGCATTATTAGTATGCCTGTGCCTGGCGGAGACTGAGATGCTGCAACCACAGATGATAATAAAAAACGCTTCACGCAGGACGGTTTAGTATAAATAAAGCGTTTAGCACATGTAAGCAAACAGAGCTGAACTCTGCACACTTCTGTTACTCTAAGCATGAGATGGAGTTGTGGAGATCAGAAACGCACTGAAAACACTATAGTCATAGTATAGACTGGAAAGAGCAGCGCAAATAAACATTGAAGCAAGCTGACTTTTTATTTATTTAAATCAATTAATATAAGTCAAAAATAGAACAATTACTTTTCACATACCACTGAATTTCTTAAACTTTTATTTAGTTCAACACAACTCTTGGTTGTGATACAGTGCTTAATTTTTATTATTATAAATTGTTATTTATTATTATTAATATAACTACAGTGAAGATTACATTTACATTACTATACAGTTGTAGTATTTTTCTGTTACAACTCCTTCAGTTTCAGGCATCTAGCTTTTATTTTGACAAATTTTCGATAGAAGTTTTACTTCTCTGGATAAACAGTTTGCTACATGGCCCAGTGTGATCGTTTATGCACAAATTATGTTTTTTATTATCCTATACACTGGCGGCCAAAAGTTTGGAATAATGTACAGATTTTACTGTTTCGTAAGGAAATTGGTACTTTAATTCACCAAAGTGGCATTCAACTGATCACAAAGTAAAGTCTGGACATTACTGATGTAAAAAACAGCACCATCACAATTTGAAAACAGTAATTTTTTATCAAATCTAGACAGGCCCCATTTCCAGCAGCCATCACTCAAACGCCTTAATATCTTGAGTAATCATGATAAATTGCTAATTTGGTTCTAGAAAATCACTTGCCATTATATCAACACAGTTGAAAACTATTTGGTTTGTTAAATGAAGTTTAACATTGTCTTTGTGTTTGTTTTGAGTTTACACCGTGTGCAATAGACTAACATGTCTTAAGGTCAAAAATGGCAAAAACGAAACTGCTTTCTCTAGAAACTCATCAGTTAATTACTGTTTTGAGGAATGAAGGCAATGCGCTTGAACTTGCCAAAAAAAACTTAAGATTTCATACAAAGGTGTACACTACAGTCATCAAAGAAAAATGGCAACTGGCTCTAACAAGGACAGAAAGAGATCTGGAAGGCCAGATGTACAACTAAACAAGAGGATAAGTACATCAGAGTCTCTAGTTTGAGAAATAGACACCTCACATGTCCTCCGCTGACAACTTCATTGAATTCTACCTGCTCAACACCAGTTTTATGTACAACAGTAAAGAGAAGACTCAGGGGTGCAGGACTTATGGGAAGAATTGCAAAGAAAAAGCCACTTTTGAAACAGAAAAAGAAAAGGTTTGAGTGGGCAAAGAAACACAGACATTGGACAACAGATAATTGGAAAAGAGTGTTATGGATCTTAACCCCATTGATGTTCTGTGGGATCAGCTAGACTGTAAGGTGAATGAGAAGTGCCCGACAAGACAGCCACATCTATGGCAAGTGCTACAGGAAGTGTGAGGTGAAATGTCACCTGAGTATCTGGACAAACTGACAGTTAGAATGACAAGGATCTGCAAATCTGTCATTGCTGCATGTGGAATATTTTTTTATGAGAACTCTTTGAAGAAGTTTAAGTAGTTCAGAACATGTTTCTTTTTTCAAATTGTAATTTTTCACATTATTAATGTCCTGACTATATACATTGTAATCAGCTGAATGCCACTCTGGTGAATAAATGGAACAATTTCTTTCCATAAGAGCAAAATCGGTACATTATTCCAAACTTTTGGCAAACTTTTGTGCTCTGCTTATCTCATAAAACGCAAATATGTCTGTGGAGTTTTCATTGTAAGAGCGGTCGGCTTCACACATTCATTTAAAGCACGCAGCTCATGCAAACAAAGATTGCAGCCTTTCACCTTTTAATAATCATACTAGGACATATTATGATTTTTAATTTGATTAATTGTGCATTTCAGTGTAAAGGGAGTAACAGAGCACACGTGGTCAGATTTGAATGTGAGCATTTGAAAGCAGTCGTGTGTCAGTCTGACAGCATGCGGGGACCGAATTAAGTTGGTGCTCAGTATTGCAGAAACACTGGTACCGTGACATCTTTTTATTTTAGTATTGACTTAGTCCGAAGTACTGGTATTTTTGACATTACTAGTAGACAGGATGTTACCTAAACATTGGATTCAAATCTGCCTTTGTGCCTTCCTATACTGCCTCATAAGGCAGCATTTGTTAACTTTCGAATACAGTCCCTGTGTGTGTGGCCTGGTGCTTCGCCTTTTTTTGTATAGAAGTGCTGGTCCTGGAGTGGGGTCAAAGGTGACTTTGAAGGCCCTATGCCTCAAGGTTTAGATGTGCCATCCTGTCCTAAAGCTTTAGCTTTATGGCCCTGAGGTTATTGAGGCTCCTCTGAAAAGGCCATGAGGTTGTGTTGTCCACGAGAGGAGACATGTAATGAAGTGGATAATGGACTTGGAGTGTGCTGGACAATGCCACACATTACAAACCTGAGAGCTGATCCTTGTCACTACACCACATAAATGAAGAGCATTTTAGTGTACTTAGCTCAGTAATTGCAGGTAAAATGTTAGATCAGAAAATGACATATTGCTCACTGCTGGATGGAAACAGATTTATCTGTTGTGAGGGACTGTAAGCTTTCTTTTCTTTAAAGGAATAGTTCACAAGCAAGTGAAGATTCTTTCATCATTTCCTAACCATTATGTCGTTTCACATCCCCATGACTTTCTCTCTTCCATGGAATACAAAAAGGAGAAATTTTAAATTATATTCTGGTTGCTCTTTTCTTTGCTATTACAATGAAAGAAGACCGGAGCTTTCCAGTTTAAAAAAGAATGCAAAGGCATCATAAAAGTAGTCCATGTGAGTTGTGTGCTGTATTCATCAAGGTGCTGTGTAAGTAATACCTTAACTTATTCACTAGAAGTCCTTAACTCTTCTTGGTTCATGCAGTCTTATGCATTCATGAGAGATGTACAGCCTGATTTCATGAAAAGTACGTGACTGTGGAATTTTTTTTCCAAAATGTTATGTAGATTATAGGTTAAATCTCAAAAAGCAAGTTAAAGGTTCTCCCAAACAGATGAGGCTTTATTATAAAGGTAAATGCTATTTTGTCAGCTTTTATTTTGACGGAGCTTTTGTTTTGACAGAGCTTTTATTTTGGTGGAGCTTTTATTTTGACAGAGCTTTTATTTTGACAGAGCTTTTATTTATTTATTATATACCGCAAAAGACGGCTATTTAATTAAATAAGTATGTACTCTGTATGTGCCTCATGCTACAACATGAATTTGCCCTCTATTTACTGTCATCTGCTATAAACAGAGCATGCAATGCTCATGATGGTGTTTTCCCTGTATGAGCCATTAAGAAGCTTTATAAGATATAAGCAGCCAATGTCAGCACAACACTGTCTCTGCACATTCACAAGAGCTCACATTACAAACTATATATTTATCTCATTAAATCACAGCTTTTATTGTTAAATAATCTCACTAGGACATAACATGATTTTAATTAGTGCGCTGAATGTTTGCACAATGACATTTTTACATCAAATGGTATCAGTTTTTGGTATCGGAGCATTTTTCTGAGTACGAGTACCAGTACATGAGCGTGATATCGGACCCGATAACGATAACAGTTTCGATATCGGGACATCCCTAATTATGTTTATGAGAATATTTAGCCAAAAACCGTGTTGTTAACTGCAATCTCCCATTCATTCCAATGAGGAGTTCTGCAGAGTTTGTCAGCGCAAGCAACCATAACTAAGGGTGGCAGAGCTTAGCGAAGGGTCAATTGAATGTACTAGTGGATGCATTTCTCAGGAATACATGGACACTTTGCGCAGCCATACAAAAGGAAAACTGTTAGTGTATAATAAGAGGTGTATAATAAGAGACGCAACACCACTTATCTGCATCCCGGGCTCAAAATGCACATCAATGTAACAGGACTGCTTGGAGTCTCTTATTATTGTGGGTGCACATCAGTCAGTCATTCAAATGCTCCCACACGGCCGATTATAAGTCACCATTTCAGTGAGCATGAGTCTGGTTTATCAAATTTCCCTGTCATGTTTTGGAGTTTGTGCATAAGCCCCAGTTTCACGTGAAGTGAAATTTCATGTTCAGTCCACAACACTTATCCAAGCACCACGTGGCCACCGTCCGTAACCATAGTAATAGCTGCTTTGACCATCCAGGCACAAGCAAAAACTGTTTTCTATTATATACATAATATTTTTGGCACATGTAATTAAAACATTTCACAGTTTTTAACCGTAGATTCGAAATTCTTGTAGTTAAATCAACCGTAATTTTTTTTACCGTGGTTAATAGTGAAACCGTATTATCACGACATCCCTACTTGCGAATTAAAAATACAATTTTCAAAGTGTGGGAAGTGTTGAGGGTCATGCAAAACTGCCCTTGTTCTCAGATCTTGTTCACTTTCACCAATTCAAAATGTCCTCTGTGACAATACAAATTTTATTATCCTCTTCTCCACCTTCTATTAATTTGATGCCAGGAGCACTCACTGCGCTGCACTTATGTAAACGTTCTTGCGGGCACACCACATTTGAATGGGTGGTGGAAGATTTTCATTGAATTAAGACTTAAATTTCAGTCTGTTCCTGACACAACACAATTGTATGGCTTCAGAAGACATGAAATATAGTGCAATGCTTATAGAGACGACTATTATGGTGCTTTTATGAGCATTTTGAGATTTTTGGAGATCCTTGTGTTCCACGGATGGAAAAAGTGAGAGTGAGTAAATGATGACAGAATTTTATTTGTGGGTGAGCAATTCCTTTAACATGGGTCCTTTTGTATTTATTCTATTTTCAGATATTTGAAAAGTATATTATTCAATTCTTTATTTTTGCAACAGAAAGTTTACATGTAATTACAGAACAATGCAAGTATAGAGACTAAAAGTTTATTCATTTTTTTAATTGATAGTATAATTTTCTTTTTCTGTAAAAACTGAAAGAATGCATTCAGTTTTCATTGTATTGAAATGTATTTCATTGGGGGGGGCATGTCCAATACAAAAATAGAGAACCACTCCTCATTTCATGACATATCTTCTGCTTCTTTCCGAAAATAATTTTTATCCTGATTTTTTTTCTTGCCAAATGTACCAGATAATTGTGGTCAGACAATTGAATTCTACGTGTTGAATATCAGGTAAGCAGATGAATAAGCCTTACATCAAATATTTAAAGGAGGCATTTTCTATCATTCCACCCAAGGTCAGCAGAGCACTCCACCAGACGCGGTGTGGTGTTGGACTGTCTAAACGACTGTATAAGACGCATTGTGCCAGTGAATAAAGCATAAGAATGTATTTGATATTGTATGGAGTCTAGCAGAGAAAAGCCTACTCACCCTTTCCCTGAGACCTGATGTTTGTGAGCTATACAGAGCAAACATTTCCTTTGCCACCATAATTAATCACGCTCATTAAAATGACAATTCTTTGAAATTGCTGTCGCTTTATTTGTTAGGAACACATACAGGCCTGAAAGGACGATTCATTGAATGGGCTCTACTGTTGCACAAGGAGGAGCGGTAAAAAAAAAAAACATAATTAATGTTTTTGTTTGCACGGCGAACAATTCTCTGCTTTCTGTTACCTTGATGCGTTAATGTCTTTTTGCTTATCTAAATTCTGTTTTACTGACAGCACATTTTATCTTTTGTTTTGATTTCACCACATGCAATATGCAAACCGCGTAGGCAAATTTTACTTTCCTTTATTATTTTTCATTAGAGCGACACCAGGATGAATATTTTCTAGACAAATTGAGGGGAGAACAGGGAGACGAAAAAGAAAGAGGAACATTCTTTGCATTTGTCCCAAAGTAGAGAAAACAATGTGTATCCATCTAATGATCTGCAGCTGAGTGCCAAAATAATGATGTTAATTTACTGACTGATGAAAGCGTATGCTCTCGTTAATGTGATTGTCATACAGTTATCAATACAAGAACAATCAGTAAAGAGCCTTGATGTGTTTGTTTATGAATGGAAGAGGAGCGCCTAACCTCAATGACAATTTTCATTTGCGCCAAGCGAGACTGAAGAGAAACAGCCAGACTAAAAACCAGGATACAAAGAATAGTTCACCCAAAAATGAATATTCTGTCATCATTTACTCGCCCTCATAACACACCTGTAAGGCTTTCTTCTTTTCCATGGAACACAACAGAAGATATTTTGAAGAATACACTGGTTGCAATATTCGGTGCAATTAGAGTAAATGAAGACTGGAGCTTACCATAAAACGCACCATAAAAGTAACATACAGTGGTCTGTATGACTTTCACGCTATATTGTAAGTTTTGAGAGCGCTTTATGTGAGGAACAGAAAACTTTTTTTATAGTGCATGCTTATGGCCATATATTTAGGCATTTGCATCACAAAACTACATTTACAAGCTTGTTCAAATGTCATCAAATTGCGTGATAGCTTTACTGATGGAGATTTTCCCTTGCAAATGTGATGTAAAGGAACGAGGTGTGGGTTCTGAAGAGCAGGCGAGTTGACAAATGAGATATAAGCTACATAAAATTATGTGGTTGCTTGAGAAATTGCGTTTTTCATGACACATTAGCTTTTATGACACAATCGGTTAGGTTTAAGCTTAAGGTTTAGTTTAGAAAGGTGTAGGGATATCCCGATCCCAATACTGGTATCGTTATCGGGTCCGATACCACGGTCATATACTGGTTCTCATCCTTGTAAAAATTTACCAAAACCTGATAACATTTGACGTACGAATGCCATTATGTAAACATTCAGTGCACTAATTAAAATCACGTTATATTAAAATCTGCTGTCTCCTCACCTTAAATACTTCCGCTGCCCTTCAATGGATCTTGTGACCAGTGTGGCACACATGTGGAACTCATTCACCACTTATCTTCCCAACCTCACTCTGCCCAGACGCCACTCGGCCCCTCATAATGGTTACAAGGGAATGGGTACCACATTTTTGATGTTCCAAAAAGCACATATAGCCATCATACAGTAATCCATATTACTCTGGAGGATTAAATAATATCTTCTGAAGCGAAACTCTAGGTGTGTATTAGATCAATATTTAAAACGTTTTGGCTGTGGTTTACTTGTTGACAAGGGTGGAGTTCAAACTGTGTCTTGTGTGACTTAAGTGCGAAAGCCATAGATATTTATACATAGCTCCCTTATTATCAGCTGTTCTTATGGACCGCAATACTGTTTCCACACAAAAGCAGTTTATCAGCAGTCTGAGCAAGGAGCTTGATCTGAATGGCTCCTCGATTCTTGCATTCATACCGATTCAAAACGTTCTCCTTGTTGATCGTTCCAAGATGACGCCACAGCTGACGTATCCAAACTAGCCGAATGGGCATCTACTGTATGTATGATTATCTATGCTCATGTGTTGTAACAAAACTACGCATCCGTGCTTTGGCCGAAGAGCTATACATCACGCTGAAGGCTGTTTTAACTCAACAATCTTCCTGGAAGCAAACATTTTTAGTAAAAAAAGTTTTAAATATTGATCTATTTCTCACACAGACCTAGCATTTCGCTTCAGAAGACATCAATTAATCCACTTGCGTCATATTGGTTATTTTTAGCTAGCTATAAGTACTTTTTAGAGCATAAACAATTTGGTACCCATTGACTTGAATTGTATGGACCTACAGAGCAGAAATATTCTTCCAAAAATCTTCATTTGAGTTCAGCTGAAGAAAGACAGTCATACATGTCTGGGATGGAATGAGGGTGAGTAATTGATGAGAGAATTTAAATTTTTGGGTGAACTAATCCTTTAAGATTTCAGCATCAGAAATTCATAAGGGGTTTGAACGACATAAGGATGAGTAAATGATGACAGAATTTGCATATCACCTTGTAACAGTATAAGGACGGGCAAGGAGGATGCAGGAACCAGCTGAACAAACAATAAATAAACTTTTAATACATGAATGAACTTTAAACAACATAAAACTTAAGGACACATATACACATGCAATGCGGCCGTGGACTCCAGTATCTCGCTCTCCCGCTGACCTAGAACATATGAAAGTTTCTCCACATCTGCTGAATTCAGGCAATATCTGTCCTATGAGTTTAAAATATGTGTCTGATGGTCTCATATTTACTGCACTCAGTGAGGAAGTGAAGTTCGTCCTCTATGAATTCTTGAGTGCAGTGTGAACACAGTCTGTCCAATCTGGGTCTCCTGTTCTGCTTGTGCCGACCCGTCTCTGCAGCCAGACTGTGCTCACTCACACCATACTTCGTCAGAAGCTTCCTGTGATGATAGTCTTTCATTTTGGTCAGATATGATGCCAATTTATATTCTTAATTTTAGTATTAATTAAAATCATTTATTTATTTATTTGAGCTTGTTTCCCAATGATGAATGTATTCTTCTTGGGTTGTGTTTTTTATTTGTTTTAATTTTGCCTGCCTGAATTGAATTGATACATTTAGCTGATGTTTGTCCACTAAATATCTTAAAGGGTTGCTCTCTGGGTGTGCTGCTCTTGTGTATAAATTCACAGTGGTGGTGATTTTCTAGGGAAGAGTCTGACAGGTGGAACCAGAACTTACTGGCTCTCTTTTGATTTTCAGTCAAAAGAGTGAATCTGCCCAGTTCTGCCTTACAGCCCAGGTTAGAAGCACTTTGAACGCCGCCTGTGTAGATACATGTCTATGCTTAGCGCAGTGTTGTTTGGTGATGCGACGAGCAAACAGAATACAATGGAACATACTTAAGATCATGCTTTAGAAGCAGAGACAAAAGGAGATTCAGTAGCTGTACTGTCGAAGAAGCGAAAAAGGTCAGAAGCAAGAAGATAAAAAACTAGAGTAAACTTTGGAACGGCATACACAAGGTGGAAATATTTGTTGACTGAGAAAAACATGAGTTGCTTCTGATTTTGCTTCTTTTTTGTTGGACAGATAAAACATTATTAATTGATATGACCACTCGCTAAAATAGTTAAGTGGAATTTACAGAAAACTCATACAGGTTTCCCTCAAACTTTTTAAAATTGCATGTGTAGTCAAAGTATGTTAGTAATGGACCATTTTCAGTGATGTTTACAAACGCAACCGGAAAGCAACATGTAATTTTATTTTCTTTGTTATCACGGCTATCGTAAGGGGGACCCATCTACAACCACCTCTATAAAATGGTATACGTCTTCAATTGTTTAGTAGCGTGGCACAGTGATTGTGTGGATTTTGAGTAAACCATGATGTTGGTTGCTTGGAAACAAATTAGTTCTTCAAATACAGTGTTAATGGACATGCTAAATTTGATCCTCAAAAACTATTGTAATCTTTCCTTTACCATATAATTCTGTATCGCTAGATAATTGAGGTTTATTTCATGCTAAGCAGTTCCCTAATAAAGGTAATAACTGTCTTTAGAAATAATGTGCAAAAGATATTCCAGAGCTGGCGGGAGCAGCAGAGACGATCATGTTTATCCACATTGATAGATGGCAGTACAGTGTCTAACACCACTGTAGTATTGGTACTTAAAATACATGAAGAAGAGCAATGCTAACGCTAGCTAGAGAACTACTGAATGCCCCTTTAAATGAAGGGGACTCTCAAGGAAAATGGTCCAGAACAGTTTGAAAAGTACCATATTTTCATCCTACCTTTGCATACAGCATCTGAAGGCAAGCAGCATTTTGAGATTTTTTTATGCAACTGTTGTGAATGTACACGGGAGAAAACCTGATGTTTGCCTAGTTGTGCCATTGTTTATACAGTAAATCAAAAATGCTGTATTTTAATATCACTCAGAATATATTTACCCATAATGCAACTGTGCAATACAGTAGCATACTGTGTAATTACGCTACAGTACTAAATTGTTCATAATTCAGTAAAATACTGCCGATTGACAGAAATGGCTAACAGTGTACCAAAAGCGTAAACAATTCGTTTTGGAAGTTTGGATATGGTGTTTTGGTACAGTGAAATCTTACCGAAGTGTTTGATTTGTTCTTGGCTGTATACGTCACAGTTCTCCTCACTTTAGCAGAGCCCCCAATCCCCAACACCTCACCCTTTTTTTTAGTAAATGATCCCTTAATTCTCAGGAGGAGGGCAAATTAGGAGGCTGAATCATAGATACTTTTCTGCATGGGTGTGTGTGTGCTTGTGTGCGTGCTTGCGTGCGCGCGTGTGTGAGTGTGTGTTTGTTTGTGTGTGTGTGTAGGTGCACTCCTGCAGATGCATGTCTGGCCCCCCTTTAATTAGCTCAGAATATCTCACTTGATTTATTGACTGACAGCTCTGTTATGTCAAATATTCAGTTCTGGCATTCTGGAATTCTGAACTTAATTCAAGACTCATAATTTCTATTGACTAGATCTATTTGCAGGTTCTACATAAGTAATTAAGACATAACAGCTTGTGAATGTGTGTGTGCATGTGACTACAGGTAGTTGTTTTGCGGTGTGTGTGTGACTCAGAGAGCCATGACAGACTCCCCCTGTGCAACACAACACACTGATTGGCAAATTGCCAAGCATATCCACTGCTGCATGAGTAGTGAGTGGCAGGTAGGAATTGAAAAATGTGAAGAGCATTTTTCCGCTGATTGCTCAAAAGATTGGTGCGTCTCTCTCTTTCTCTCTCTCTGTGGCTCCTTGTATTTTTCTACATCAGGTTATTGTCCGCATCTTCCTTTTTATATAAATGCGGTAAATACATAACAAGCGATAACTAGTGAGCACGGTGACATGCAGTCTATTGAGTTTGAAAGCAGGAACTCTGGCTGGAGGTAGGTAAAGTGGAAGTGTGTCATATTTGTCATGGTGTTTTCATGCGTATGATGGCTTAAGAGAATAGAGCCATGGCAGGTGTTGTCATGTGCGGTGTCACTCTGAATCTAGCCATCCATGTCTACGTGACAGACAATCTATCCTTCCATTGATCTTGTCACTCAAGCGTTGGTTTATTTGCCTTGCTCTAGCATTTAAGCGCCTAACAGACTGAAATCACCCTGGTGGCATTGAGAGGTCTTCGTCTGGCTTCAGATCTTCACTATTGTGCAGGTGACTGTCAGCTGCTAAGCCCATACAGCCCTCGGTGGACATTGGCAGCCCCTAATTTACCGAGATAGGCCTGCGAGAGTGGTGGCTTTCTCCACAGTGGGTCTACCTTTTCTCACTCTATTAAAATTCTCCTCCTAATAAAAGCAAATTTGATAAACGCCTTTTCTACCTGTTCCATTACGGAGCCCCTGCTGTGCAGTCACACAAGAGGCTGAAAAGAACCCTTTAGCAGTGAGTCAAGCCACCAAGAGAGCAATTAAATGAGGTACACTTACCTTACTCGCCCCTCTCTCTCCATAACCGCCTTTAAACGTTCATTTCAAAACCCATGCTGATTTTTCTTAGTTACAGAGAGTGAAAGAAAATGTCTGACTACTTGTGCAACTTTTTATTGTGACCCTGACCATTTATCTAAAGCTTTGGCTCAGACAAAATCTACATATTTTTGTGCTTGGCCTGTGCTGATTTTGGTGGGAAATGTGCACAATTATGGTGTATGGAGTAAAACGTGGTAAAATGTGTTGAATGGAGTTGATAGTACTGCTGTCTAATTGTTAGCTGAATGCAAATTTGAGCATATGTATACATAATATTGAATTAATAAACAACCAAGGGGAGGGGATTAGGGGATTTAGGGTGCAGGGTGGCAGATGAAAAATGCAGATATGTATTATATCGCAAAATATAGTATGATAGTAAATGATGTGCATAAATTGTTAACAATTAAATAAACTTTTATTCAGTAAACAATTTAGACTACTTAGAAAATATAAGATTTTTATGTGTTTTAGAATGGTATTTTTAGCTAAAGTTTGGAGCAAATTTAGCCATTTGTTCACATACAAAGAAGAATTTTAAACATATTGTTAAAAGGAAGAAATCATTAATGGTGATTAAATGATTAACGAGGCACTTCTTGATTTGACTTATCTAATGGCCATCGAGACTTTGCTAATTGACTGACTGATTGATGAGCAGCTGATTAATTCTCATGTCTATTTTGCAGGTCCAGCCCCTGATTTATTGGTTTATTGCTCTGGCAGCGCAGTCTTGTCCGTGGGTTTTAAAACACACACCTCTGGGTGGACCCTCAGGCAACTCTTTTCATGCCTGTCTCTTATCTCTCTGATCTAATGAGGGCCTCTGTTCTCCTTAATAGACCCCAGGGCCTTGAGAGTGGAGCAGTTGGCTTGTTTGCTGACCCTCTATTTGGAGTGATCTTGTGCAGAACTTGTTTGTGTCTTGCTTGGTTTCAAGTGAATCAGTAGCTTGTTTGACACAAAGGAAGATATAATTTTTTAGGAGGTGTGGATCAGTGAATTGCTCCCCACTTCAGTGCGGCATCTTACACAGATGCTTTAAACTCAACTCAATGCACCCGGTAGCACCCACACAGCACTTACTTAATGACCCCACCTCCTTTAAAACCCAACACAGCACTTAGAAGTATTTTAGCCTGAATCGCACAACCCACACACACTCCTTGATCCCGTTTGGTGCGCCAACTGTCGACAACATTCAGGCTGGATATAATTCATATCTTCCAAAAACAGTTACTGCCCAGCTGAAAATATAACAGACTAAACTAGATTTAGCTAGTTTGTTGGTCTAAGCTGGTTTAAGATGGTCTACCAGATCTTCTGAGAAGTGCCCAAAAACCTCTAAAACCAGCCAGACCAATTTAGGCTGGGGTAGACTCATGAAAAAGATTTATTAAAAAATAAAAGACATCAAACTGAAATTATTTGTCTTGTCCTCATCCCTGCATCCCTAGCCTCTTTTTTTTACTTCGTTTTCACAGTTACATTTTAATTTGATTTACTTTCTCTTTGTGTTGGCCCCCTCTTTTTACACTGCCCCCTCCCTTTCCTACAGGAGAGGTTTAATTGCAGGGTTACGGGAGCGTGATGCCCCTGGATGCCGCGCAGCCAAACGGGGCTCTAACCTGTCATTTACTTGCTTCAAGCTCGGCTCAGCCGTGGGGAAGCTGGAGATTTTCACGGCAGGTCCCGAGAGTAGAGTGGACTTGCCTGCCCCTCAGTGGGGCCATAATGACAGATGCCTTTTAACAGCTACATGGGGAGAAAAGGAAGGGGGGCAAACTGCGGTGGGGGGGGGGGGTAGTTTGTGAGTGCAATGAGATGTCTTTTGCATCAGTGTAATGTATGAAGATGAAAACTCATTCTCATGCAGGCCAAATAATGATTAACTTAACACTGTCACAAGATTATATGCATGAAGCCTTGAATCTGAAGGATGATTTGAAAATTAATAATTACAAATTTACAAATTAATTCTAATTATTTTAAATTCTTAAATTTAGCTTATAATTTTTACTAAAAATTTTATACAGAATTATTGAACAAATTAATATACATCAAACATTTACTAAACAAACAAAAAAATAAACATTTATTACCTAACATCATCGTTATCATCATTTATAAATAGTGATTATTTATAATAATAATAAGTTGTCAGGTCTTCCAGATGATATGTAAGCTAAAGAAAAAGAATACAACTGTAAATTATTGACAATTGTTATTATAATTAATAGCATTAAATAAAATTGTTGATTAAAAAACATTATAAATATTATTAATAATCATCATCATCATTATATTGTAATAATGCAAATTATTTTTAAGAATAATAAGTTTTCATGTCTTCCATAAAATAAAAAAATTATGATTATTAAAACATTATTATAAAAACGTTATTATTAATAATAATACATTATGTATATACATATATTTAATTACATTTTTATATTTTTGTAGTTTTCAGGTCTTCCAGTGCTGAAGCAGCAGTGTGTGCATAAGGTGAAGAGCTGTACTCCGCTATCCTCAGGCAGTGTTTGTGAGAGGTACAGAACAGAAGGGGACAGATGGACCCAGTGAAAGTCTCTATTGATAGAGTGTCCTCAGGCTCCAGCCCAGCTGTCAGAGAGCACTGTGAGGGAGGGAAAGGTGAGATTCACCTATTTGAAAGGCAGACAAGTGACATATGTGTCAGAATTACTAAGCTTACACAGAGGTGTCTCAGTGTTTGTTAGCTGTCAGATCTGCCCCTGTGTAAATGATAGGCAGATTAAAGAATTTAATGGCCAGGGATTATCTGTTGGTCATCTGTTGATTAGGAGGGTGAAGCAACTTTGTAACCTTTCAATACACCAGCAGAGTAATTCCCAACCAGGGGCATGTGTACCCTGGGGGGCACCTTGGCAGATAAAACCTGAAAAAACAACAACAAAAAAACAGTAAATTTATAAATTAAGGTATTGAGAAAATTTAACAGCTTTGTATATATTACAATAACTAACTGTGATTAACATTGCATTTTCACATAATATGTGTAAAACATTCACAACAATACAACACTTTGTACTATTCTCCTCACATCACATGTCTTAAAGCACAGAAAACAATATTAATTAAATTCAGTTAAAAAATAGCAAGCACAGATTTAATATTTTTAAAATTGGAATAAATCACAAGATAATGCAAACACTGGACTCAGTGTGAATAATCTATAAGTAAGGGATAATATACAGGGAGCCAGTCATTATTGCAATATAAAACCTGTCAGGGTGATCAAGGCCCCAACACAAAGCAAATATACAGTTCTGGGGTCATTATACAAAAATACTTGAACTCAGAATGCTGGAAGTGACCTGCCAGAATTGCATATTCCAGAGAGCCATGTGATAATTAAATGTAACAACGTTGCAAACTATTTATGGTCTTAAAGGGATAGTTCACCCAAAAAGGAAAATTCTCTCAGGATTTACTTAACCTCCTGGCATCCCAGATGTGTATGACTTTCTTTCTTCTGCAGAACACAAATATATTTTTATTAGAATATTTCAGCTCTGTAGGTCTTCACAATGCAAGTGAATGGTTGCCAAAAAAAAGTCTACATAAAGGCAGCATAAAAGTAATCCATATGACTCCAGTGGTTAAATCCATGTGTTCAGACATGATATGAAAAGGTGTTGGTGAGAAAAAAGTCAATGGATATTTATGTAATTATTTATCTTAAATTCTCCTCCCTGCCTAGTAGTGGGTGATATGCAAGAAGAATGTGAATCACCAAAAACTGAAGGAGAAAGTGAAAATGAATGACTTAAATATTGATCTCACACAAATATTGTTTGTCACCCACAACCATCATATCTCTTCAGAATATATGGATTAAGCTAACAGCGTCACCTGAAGTACTTTTATGTTGCCCTAAGTGGATTTTATAGCTTAAAACTTTTGGCACCCATTCACATATATTATATGGACAAACAGAGCTGAAATATTCTTCTAAAAATATTAATATGTGTTTTGCAGAAGGGATGGCATGAGGGTGAGTAAATGGTTAGAGAATTTTCAAAAAATTCTAAAAATAATTTTCAATATTTTGCTGCTGGCCTGCTGCTGAATTCCTCTGGAAGGAAGAGATGTATTGGATTCTCATTAACGTACATGACAGGCTTCACTCAGTATTTCATACTTGTTGATATGAGTTGAAATAAATATATTTTTGGTTTGGTGGTGCTTGAGACATTCTGAAGGGGATGTGTCTCCATTTAGCATGCACAAGTACACAGACATTACTAACTGTATTAAAATGTGTGTTGTTACCTTACTCAAACTAAATTCCTAACACTTCAACCCTTTACTTGATGACAGAAAATAACAGGTTGCACTTTGCCAGGAGTCACACGGATTGCT
Source organism: Xyrauchen texanus (assembly GCF_025860055.1). Taxonomy (NCBI): domain Eukaryota; kingdom Metazoa; phylum Chordata; class Actinopteri; order Cypriniformes; family Catostomidae; genus Xyrauchen; species Xyrauchen texanus. The sequence continues at coordinate 40,236,028 of NC_068279.1, forward strand.
TTCCTTCAGTTCATTTAGTGAAATCACTCTCGGTTGAATACAGAGATGCAAACACTCCCTACACCTTCAAAAGCAGCAGGAACCAGGTTTGCAGTGCACATGGGCCCTTGTCAGGTAACGTGCAGGTTCCCTCTGTGTTTATCAAATCCACTGTCTTCTTTGTCCCACACTCTCCATCCCTGTCTTTTGATTTCTGCTCGGCTGCTCTCCAAAGGCTTTGACTGACGGTGTCACATTAAGCATGGGGAGACGCGGCCGCTCAGGGAGGGGATGAAGAGGGGTGGGTGCTCTTTGGCGCAGTAGGTAGAAACTACCATAATTATAGAGCACAGACACACTGAGGAGGAGAAAAATAGCCTGAACACGTAGCTCACATTAAAAAAGAAAAGCACAAAAATAAAAGCAAGTGTGTTTTCATGCTGAAAGAAAAGAAAAAGATGAAATTAGTGGAGAGAGAGGAAAGTAGGGGTTTGTAATGGGGGAAAAGAGCTTAAATGGGATGAGAATTGCCTGTTTTTGGTGGATGCATGCAACTCTTTGTAGGTACTGTGTTGATCAGTGTGCATTTGTTGTGTGTTGACGCTTTCCTGTTCGAATTTAAATACTTTTTGCAGGTGAATTTCTTGTCTCCTAATAAACACTGCATCATTTCTACTTACTAAATTTCAAATGATAATGACAGCAAAAGTCATGGAGGTGATTCTTCTCATATCTTTTGAAACGGCCACAAACATCTTTTGTACTGTATATAGGCCTACTTTTGATTTCTAAATCAAAACCTAAAGTATAGATGAAGTTACTGTTTACAAACAAACGCTCAGATCTGGCACTGCCGGGTTCTTTTGACTTTGCTGTTTATAAGGGTTGAATCACCCATATTCCAAATATTATCTGAGATTTGCCATCCAGCACATCTTACCCTGGCGCGGCTCAAGAGTGAGACCTCTACAGCATGAGACCTCTACAGCACTGGATCCAGACCCGAGTCCCAAAGTACGCATGGCGCTGTGGCACACATCGCGTTGCTCTCATGCCCACTTGCCGCCTCCTTTTCAACCCTTGGACAGACCTTGCATTCTTGCGGGCTGGAGTCCCTATACAGCAAGTGTCCTACTTGATCCAGGGCAAGTACATGTTGGTCCAGATGGAAAACACAACGACAGTGGCTTATATGAACTGTAAAGAAGGTTTACACTTGTGTCACATGTCACAACACACCTATCACCTCCTCCTCTGGAGTCAGTGATGACTCAGGTCGCTGCGGGCCACTCATATCCCTGGCAACCTCAACATCACTGCAGATGCTATGTCATGGCAGGTGATGCTCAGGGGAGAGTAGAGACTCCACCCCCAGATGTTCCAGCTGATATGGAGTTGATTAGGCAAGGCACAGGTAGACCTGTTCGCCTCCCGGGAATCCTACCATTGCTCGCTCTGTAATGCCCTGTCGAGAGCTCCCCTCGGTACAGATGCTCTGGCACACAGCTGGCCCCGGGGGCTGCGCAAATATGCATTTCCACCAGTGAGCCTACTTGCACAGGTTCTGTCTCGTGGCTCCGTATTGGCCCACACAGACCTGGTTCTCAGACCTCACGCGCCTTGTGACAGCACCTCCCGGGCAAATTCTCCAGAGGAAAGACCTTCTCTCTCAGGGACAGGGCACCCTCTGGCACCAACGCCCAGGCCTCTGGAATGTCCATGTCTGGTCCCTGGATGGGATGCGGAAGACCTAACTGGTCTACCGCCTGCAGTGTTTAACACAATCACTCAGACCAGAGCTCGTTTTACAAGGCAGCTGTATTCCCTGGATTGGCATGGTCCTTCTAGGCCTATGGAGAGCCCCATTCGAGCCCCTAGAGTCAGTCGAGTTAAAGGCCGTCTCATTGAAGTCCGCCCTCCTGACCGCGCTCACTTCCATCTAGAGGGTTGGGGACCTGCAAGCGTACTCTGTCAGCGAAGAGTGTCTAGAGTTCGTTCTGGAAGTCTCAAGTGTATCACATGTGTATAGCCCCTTTCCCCTCCACGAAGGTGAAGCCGTGTGCTCTTCTCTCCCATGCGTGTTCCCGATCTGTGAACCCTGGATGTCCTTCCTCCCAGCCCTCTGGCTCACAAATTAAGATGAGGAATTCGTAGACAGACCCAGTATGTGTGCTAACGTGCCCTGTACTGTGGTAAGTGCTCCACAGTTCTCAGTTACCCCGGTATCCTCCTGTGATGTATCTTCCACAGTATGGTCTCCCTGTTTTTCTGTAGACCCGCGTCTCTCTCAGCAGATTCCTCTCTGCCCTGGTCGATGCGTTTGTAGATCTCCTTCCCTATGAAGGGCAGGATCTACCGGCGCGCCTCTACTGCCGTGCCTCTTCCATGTGTGCCCTTAGGCCCATATGACGTATTCGCCACTTTTTTACCCCCTTAGGGCAGGGTGTGGCCTCCATGGGGTCTTTTCCCCTGAAAGATTAGGAACGGAAAGAATGCCTACCCCGATGCGTTTTATGAGCATTTAAAGGCCCCATCTGAAGATTCTGTGGAGAGAAAAACTTAGAGAGAAAAGTATGCTGCAATACTAGATACGTTTTATACCCGTTTGTCGGGGGGATTGGCATGCAAATTCTACTCATCAATTCTCATTGGCATGTTCTCAAAGATATGAAGGTGTCTCGGGCTCTTGAGATCGACCCCTAGTGTCACTACATTGACACAATGTCTCGATCCCTCCATCAGGGATCGGAGGTTGCGACAGTAAACTAGACGTTTTTCATTTAAAAGTACGAGATCAAATATGATGTAACAATGATCTTATATCACCATGTAAGATCTAACATGCTGAACGGGACACCGTCTCTACCTCCAGAGCGAATATAGACTGAAAGAATATACTAATACAAATATTGTAATACTTCTTAAATTATTATGTCTGTACATTTATTTTGAATGCAGTAATTAACTTTTTCAATCATAACCGGCAGTTAAGATGTTTGAATATTATATGTTATTTCTGTCAAATATTATTATTTACTGTATGTGGACCAATATTTTCAGCTGTAAAGATATTGCATGTCTGTTGGTTGATTTCATATTTATATGCCACATTTCTCAGGCTTCAGAAGTGTGTTAACTGTGTGAGGATGTGTATTCATCAACCTGTTACATGTCCGACATAATCATACATGCCTATGGACCCTTTTCACAGACAGTGATGACTTTTTCCACCTTAATAAATAACATAAATCTAGTAAACTTTTATACAGTATATTTTCAATTTTATAATTTTTTACTTTAAATTTAGAACATTGTACTTTGTATCACATTACCCTAGAATTAGTTTGATATCACAGATATGATGAGGTTTCTAATGCAGCTGCTGAGAGAGTGACAGTAAATTTTCCATCTTCTCTCTTCTGTCGTAATCCATCATTATCTGTTTTTTATTTTTCATGTATTTTCTTTATAGATTATCTTTGTAAAGTGATCAATGGAAAGGAGGAGGCGATAACCGGCTTTTCAATATAAATAATAGTTTAATGATAAACTCAAAAGACAACATAAACACACACATGATGGACATGTCCGTTAACAATCTCTCTCTCCCGCACGATCCCCTGCAGTCGACCTTTAACCCTCACGGAGGCATAATTAGCCTAATACGGGACAGGGTGTGTAGGATAACGACCCGGCCCCGCCCTCCGCCCTGCCACATTCCTCCCTCGTTCTCTCAGGCTGGGGAGCCCCCGGCCTGACGTAACCCCCTTTCCCTGGGGGAGGGCGTGCTTTACGTCTAGTCTGCCGGCAGGTCATCCCCATCTACCTGGACGAGGGAGGGGACAAGGGGAGGGAAACAGAAATAATTAAAATGGGGAGGTACTTCCTGTAACAGTGTAGTACCCCCCCAAAAAACTGTAAAATTTAAAAGAGGGAAAAGGCCAACGCAGAGCGACAGTGAGAGAGAGAGAGGAGAGAGAGATGAAAAATAAATAAATCGGCAGTTCTCTGATACGCCGCAGCTTGTTCCTCGGCCACTCCTCCACCCTCTATCGGACGACAGCCGCACCTCTCCGGTTGGATCAGAGGCAGTCCTCCAGCCCCTGGCGGACGGAACGCCCCGCTGTATTCTCGGGGAACAGAAGGGGTCTCTCTCTCGCCCCTGGCAGTGGTTCTCCCGCTCCAGGTGGTCGCCAGTGAGCCCCTCCCCGCTCGCGGTCGGCGGTCTTAAACCCTGCTGCCTTTCAGCGGCCGGTAGGCGACTCCTGCGCCCCTGGCACCGGCCCTGACCGCTCCAGCTGGTCGGTTAGAAGCCCCTTCTCCCCTCGCGGCCGGTGGCCATCGTCCTCTTTCAGGCGGCTGGGCTCCTCGTCCCCCGGCAGATGGCCGCGGCTGCTCCGTTGGTGTGGACGGTAGTGGCGAGAACTCTACTACGGCGTATCCCTCCTCCTTCCCGGGTTTTCGGCACCAATGTAACACAGTTAAAGGATGGGCAAGGAGGAGGCGAGAACCGGCTTGTCAACATAAATCATAATTTTAATGAAAACTTAAACCAAAAGCATAAACAAACACACACACACACGCGACGGACATGCCCGTAATTCTCTCTCTCTCTCGAACCATCGTCACCGGCCGCCTTTATCCCTCGCGCACCTGATCAGGCCGATTGGGGACCGGGCACGCGATATTACGACCCGGCGATTATTACGACCAATTACTCAACAATTAAACCATTGACATTACTGATTTGTTCATCATTCATCATATAATCTGATGACAAGAATTTCAATTGTAATGTTTTACACTGCTTCATGTATTAAAAAATTAACTACATTACTATAATTAATTATACCCAACATTGGGTATAAAAGCAATATCCCACTCACAAGTGTGCTGTTATATTGAATATCAGCACAGCTGTTATTACGTCCAGTCAAATCACAACAGTGCTGATTTTCAGTAGCCTATAACAGCACTCTTACTCAATGTGATGTTACTTAAATTCAACACACATTTGCCCTATTAGACAAAGAAGACCAAGGATCCAGTGGGACACAGACTGTTAGACCTCTGGACCTCCTGTTAGACCAAGAGTTTTGAGGCCAAAATTAGTTAGAACTATGTTGCAGTGGCTTGCACATGCTCAAGATGTGCTCACATGAATGCTAGTTTGATCGGATCCCTTTCCCCATTAAGGCCTTCATATACTTCTGTAGAAGTTCTTCTTTGTTCAGGGGTAAAGCAGTTCTAAAGAGTAGAGCAACGGTATACTGTTTCTGAACATTCAGACACCCACCACACCAATGTGGGAGGGATTTAGAAGTGCATTTAAATATGAGGATGCTTCATGTAAAACCTTAAAAATGTGTTATCAATGACTTAATGCTTCATTCTGAGTAGAATTCACATGAGGTCAGTAAAAGTTTTAAACACTTGATGATGATTTAAAGTATATATGCAGTATAAAAATGTAATTTGTCTTGTTTACATTATGAATGTATTGAGCCTTAATATGCACCGGTTACACTGTTATTGTAATTTATTATGACACTGTGTGTGTTAATATGCAGAACAAAGATAAAACAATGACGACAGAGGCATATCTTACTTTAGACAGGTGTGTGAATGGCTTTTGCTGCAGATGGCACATGAGTGAATGGGCACTTGAGAGAATTTAGAAGGTTGATTCCTTTAGTAGACTAAAAGAAGAAAAAAAATCACGACTTGGTCTTGGAAAATGTCTCTAGCGAATGATCGTACAGACGTAGGTTTATTTGCACCAGCTCGCTAATAACTCACTTGAGTCAAAATAACTTTTGACTCTCTGAACAACATGGTGGGTGGAGCTCTAGGTCACACGTACCGATGACGTGAACCAATGGCAGTAAGAAGGTGTTTAGAAGCTAATAAGAATTTTTCCTAAAGGTTTGCTGTTACGAACTACCAAAACGAACGCAAAAACAAATTTTAGGCCAGATTTTGTTCTAAATGACGTCACAGCCCTTAGTTTTTTTTATTTCTTTCTAAGTACATCAAGGCCAGTTGATGTTATTATTCCCTGCTGTTTTCTGTCTGTTTTCCTGTGCAAAATGGATCGCACCAATTAAAAAAGGTAGATACTATTTGCACTCTGGTGCAAATAATGGTATATGCTATTTATACCCCAGTGCAAATAGTGGCTTGGATATTATTTACACCCCAACCCAGGTGCAAATAATGTCAAATACTTTTTGGATCCATATTTAAATGCTAACATACAGTATGGGCATCACTGCAGTGTGTTTATTGGGTTTATTTACAGTCCCACAGTCACACTACATGAACCCTTAAATCTAACCTTAACCTTACCTTAGAAAAAATAAACTTAGTTTTACTAAGGTAACCATGGATTCACCATGGTATTTTTTGGTAAATTTACGATAACCACAAAATAAACCATGGTTATACAGTATATTACCTCCATATTCGTATACTACGCCATGGTTAATTGCATTAAAACTATGGTTTCTGCCAAAAAACATGGTTACTATAATATTAGTAATACACAATTGAAGCCGAGCCGCAGGAACGAGTGCGATCGACTGACCCCGTCTCCAGATCAAACCCTTCTCTGCACTTCACCGTGACCAAATCACTGCAATGAAATCAACATTTATATACATTTTTATCTATTATTTTAAGTAGTATTAAAGGAAATATTAATAGTTGAAACGGGAAATCGGATAGGAATAGAGTGAGACAAAACGCATATTCAAACCGCGGTTGCTAGGACAACACTACACATTCACACACCATCCTTACACCCCACTCCACTGCAGCGACACCTATTGATTAGTTGCCAGATATTTCTGTGGTTCACCAGAATATTGGGGTGCAAATAGCTGCACTGTGAGGCAGATGCTATTTACACCAGTGTGCAAATAGACACTCTGATAAAGAAAACATATGAAAAAAGTTAATAATTGAAAATCCAAATATTATTTAAATACTATTTTACAGTATAAGATATTAGTGTTATCAAACTAAGAAGAGATATTTGTAGGCCGCTGTGCATTCATTTGAATGTCTATGAAAGTGCTTGATCAATAGTGTAATGGGATGTGATGTACCACAGGCAGAATAAATGAAACCTCCCTCTCAGCATTGACTGACTGAACCTGGATTTGCAACCATAAATGAGCAAACTGTCACTAGTCTGTTGTGTAATTGTAATAATGGATGTTCGCCTCTTACTGTATATCAATACCATGTCACAAAAGTGAGGGTAAAATAGATGTCCACAAAACATTTAAGTTAAAATCCCCATAATATTGATTTAGAAAACTGAGTGGATTGCTACTACAAAAGAAAGATTTCCTTTAAATGGACCCGGTTAGACACAAAAAACACTCTTAATTCGTGGCAGCTATTTTTATCACTGATGGCTTTAAAAGCCCCTTTTTCCACTTAAGACTTGAGAAGTTAAAGTGAATGTGAAGGACATTCTATTCACAGCAAGTTTTATCATCTGCATCAGTGGCTTTTTATAAAGTAGTGGTTGGTCTGACCCTTGGTTTGTGTGTGTGTGTGTGTGTGTGTGTGTGTGTGTGTGTGTGTGTGTGTGTGTGTGTGTGTGTGTGTGTGTGTGTGATTTTTAACATCAGATATGAGTAAATTGCATGTTTAATTAAAAGAAAGTTTGTGTAGTTCTAAATTAGTAGCATATTCTCCAATCTTTTCCATACAAAGAAAGTAACCAGGTATAGCTATGGTCACCATTTTCTTTTATTGTATGGAACAAAACTGCTTGAACATTCTACTAGATAGTTCCATTTGTTCTGTTCTTTTCCACCAAATTAACTAAGTCATATGGGTTTGGAATTGCATGAGGATGAGTAAATAATTACAGAATTTAACACCTTTTGTAAGTGTTCTTTTTGCTTTTTGTATAAAGCTTGTGAATGCAGCTGCAACGTGATGTCTTTTGGGTCAAAAAGAAGACATTTTATTAAGGCTTTGCTTTAGTCATGACATTTCTGTGCTGCATTGTGATCTCTGGTTATTATTTTATCTTTCCATCTTGCATGGGTCCAGGTCATGTTTAAAATATCATCAATTACCCCTTTAGTCAAGAATAAGGTCCACCTCAAATAAAAATTAAGTGCTTTGAAACCCACTACTTTTTCCTCGCACAATTATTGAAATTTTGCTTTCAGCCGTAAATAATAACCATCTCACTTTAGTCATTCGCACTGAAGAGACCAGCTCCCTTCTCAAAGAGGGCAGACAGGTGCAATAGTGGGCAGGAAAGAGAATCGTGTTGCATATATCTTTATGTATAAAGATGTGGGGTCAAGTCTGGTCGATAGGCAATCTCTCAGCTGTAGCGGAAGTGATGGGACTATTTGAAGCTGGAATGGCTCTGTTGTAGTGGAAGGAAAGGCTAATCTGTTGCAGATGGGTTTGGACCCAGCAGGTGTGCTGGTCAGCTGGTCGTGCGACCTGTGTGGACATGAGCACACAGAGAGGGGGTACCCGGGGCAGCAAAGGGTCTGTTATTTTGACATCCTTTCACATAGTGTTTAAGACCAGGAACTCTTGGATGACATGGACTATTGTTGAATTGTATTGCAGCATGACTGACATTTTTTTTCTGCTTAGATGGTTAGAATTCCTTTTGTGTGATTCTTTACTGCCTTTTCAAATCCTCAAATTTAGATCTAATAGTTCATATTTTTCTATGTTTTACCTGCTACACATTCTTCTCACAGAAGTGTTAAGCTTTGAATATACAGTAAATTAATTTTTAACAAAGTACTATTGACATATAATGAACAGTAGAAATAGCTCCCTTAGATAACAATTACAGATTCTTCACTTTTTACAGTGCAGTTTGCATTTGTATTTCCCTAATCTAGCCAGATATTTGAAAAAGACAGCTCAGTAGTTCAATGTAGTGGCAAATCCTTAATGCCCTGAAGTCTCCTCATCTGGCTAATTAAGCTATAATTAGCTGTCTTCTTCAGTCACTTTTTTTAAACATATTGCTCTGTTTAACTCTGTATGTCTGTGTTAAAAATGTCCAATAGTGTTGTTTTTCCAGCTGAGCATTAGCTTGCACTAAAAGTTAGGTGTTATTCTGTTAGAATTATGGGTAACACTTTAGAATACCGTATCTTACTTAATGCATAACTAATAAGGAATTACTGCAGAACTAATAGGTAATTCTTCATTAACACTTAAGTCACTACTATTAACTACTAAGGAAGATGTGTTAACTAATCAGTATGTAATAGCATTTTATAGTTGTGTTAAGTAACAATTAGCTAATCAATAACTATTGAATTCAGTCATGCCTCCTGATGAACTACTTATAATTATCTACTAATTCAGCTTCAGGAGAAATAACTATTGAGTAACTACTAATGAACAGTCGATTTATTACAATTACAGTAATATCATAACAATTAGCCATTACAATATTCAGGTTGTGTCCCTTTCTTCTTCCTTCTAATGTTATTATTACTATGGAAATGCAATATGCATTTCGTGGAATTACTACACTCCCAAAATGAGTCATTACAGCGAATTTAGTAGTTTTGGCCTGTATGGTCAATTGCTAACGTATTCAGTATTCTAAAGTGAAAATACAGGGAACCCATGATTATTTAATACAGAATTACCAGATAATCCTTCATTAATGGGGTTCCCAGTATTTTCACTTTAGAATACTGTTCCAGGTTGTAAGTAATTCCCTCATAATTATGTGGTAATTCTTTATTAATTACTCTGGGGTTCCCTGTATGTTCCCTTCCCCTTAGTCATTGCCTTACATACAGGAATAATTTACCCAAATGTAATGTGCTATGTGCTGAGGAAAACAAGAGACACACACACTACACTGTATATAAATCATAAAGCTACCTGAGGTAAGTTGGCTAGTCACTTATAGTGGGGATGGGGTTCCATTCCGTTGTTGATTACACTCACATTACAGACTACACTCACAAAGCAATTGACCATACAGGCCAAAACTACTAAATTCGCTGTAACGACTCATTTTGTGAGTGTAGTAATTCCACGAAATGCGTATTGCATTTCCATAGTAATAATAACATTAGAAGTAAGGAAGAAGAAATGGCCACAACCTGAATATTGTAATGTCTAATTGTTATGATATTATTGTAATTGTAATTAATCGACTGTTCATTAGTAGTTAATCAATAGTTATTTCTCCTGAAGCTGAATTAGTAGATAATTATAAGTAGTTAATCAGGAGGCATGACTGAATTCAATAGTTATTGATTAGCTAATTGTTACTTAACACAACTAGAAAATTCTATTACATACTGATTAGTTAACACATCTTCCTTAGTAGTTAATAGTAGTGACTTAAGTGTTAATGAAGAATTACCTATTAGTTCTGCAGTAATTCTTTATTAGTTATGCATTAAGTAAGATACAGTATTCTAAAGTGTTACCGAATTATGGACTGTGGCACAAAGTTCTACCCCTGAGCCTTTAGTAAGGGCTTCAGTTCCGTGCAGTTGCACTCACAGGTTTCATGTTCCTGAAATGCCAGGGGCTATAAGAGGTACCTGTCAGTGGTGGGAGGTCAAATTAATGATGCTTGACTTGCGTCCATTATATCCCATTAATAACAGTACACGACCCTCTCAGCCTCCTGTGGGAGTCCTTAGACACTCATTAAGATATTAGCTATTGTTTCAAGGGGAAGTATGTTTAAGGGTATTCACCCAACCCAACTCTAGTTTACACAGAAAATCTCACTTTGGCTACTCATAAGCCACAATGGAGCAGATTTACTTTTACTGGCTGCTTCCATTTTTTTTTTACTTGGCTTTGTTTTGCTTTGGTTTTGTTTTGTTTTGTTTTGTTTTGTTTTGTTTTGTTTTGTTTTGTTTTGTTTTGTTTTGTTTTGTTTTGTTTTGCTTTTGCTTTTGCTTTTGCTTTGCTTTGTGTTTTTTTCTTGTGTTTTTTTTGTGTTTTGATTTGATTTGTTTTGTTTTGGTTTTGCTTGGCTTTTGTTTGCTTTGCTTTGGTTTTTCTTTGCTTTTCTTTTCTTTTCTTTGCTTTGCTTTGTTTTTCTTTTCTTTGCTTTGCTTTTTCTTTGGTTTTGCTTTGCTTTTTTGCTTTGCTTTGTGTTTTTTCTTGTGTTTTGATTTGTTTTGTTTTGGTTTTGCTTGGCTTTTGTTTGCTTTTCTTTTCTTTTCTTTGCTTTTCTTTTCTTTGCTTTGCTTTTTCTTTGCTTTGCTTTGTTTTTCTTTTCTTTGCTTTGCTTTGCTTTTTCTTTGGTTTTGCTTTGCTTTGCTTTTGTTTGCTTTGGTTTGATTTGCTTTGCTTTGCTTTGTTTTTCTTTTCTTTGCTTTGTTTTTCTTTTCTTTACTTTGTTTTGGTTTTGCTTTGCTTTTGTTTGCTTTGCTTTGCTTTGGTTTTGCTTTGCTTTGCTTTTGTTTGCTTTGGTTTGATTTGCTTTGCTTTGTTTTTCTTTGCTTTGCTTTTCTTTTCTTTTCTTTGCTTTGCTTTTTCTTTGGTTTTGCTTTGCTTTGCTTTTGTTTGCTTTGCTTTGCTTTGATTTGCTTTGCTTTACTTTGCTTTGCTTTGTTTTGGTTTTGCTTTGCTTTTGTTTGCTTTGTTTTTGCTTTGCTTTGGTTTTGCTTTGCTTTGCTTTTGTTTGCTTTGGTTTGATTTGCTTTGCTTTGTTTTTCTTTTCTTTGCTTTGTTTTTCTTTTCTTTACTTTGTTTTGGTTTTGCTTTGCTTTTGTTTGCTTTGCTTTGCTTTGGTTTTGCTTTGCTTTGCTTTTGTTTGCTTTGGTTTGATTTGCTTTGCTTTGTTTTTCTTTGCTTTGCTTTTCTTTTCTTTTCTTTGCTTTGGTTTTTCTTTGCTTTGCTTTTCTTTTCTTTGCTTTGCTTTGCTTTTTCTTTGGTTTTGCTTTGCCTTGCTTTTGTTTGCTTTGCTTTTGTTTGCTTTGCTTTGCTTTGATTTGCTTTGCTTTACTTTGCTTTGCTTTGTTTTTCTTTTCTTTACTTTGCTTTGCTTTGCTTTGCTTTGTTTTGGTTTTGCTTTGCTTTTGTTTGCTTTGTTTTTGCTTTGCTTTGGTTTTGCTTTGCTTTGCTTTTGTTTGCTTTGCTTTACTTTGCTTTGCTTTGCTTTGCTTTTGTTTGCTTTGGTTTGGTTTGATTTGCTTTGCTTTGCTTTGCTTTGTTTTTTCTTTTTTTTTTTGGTTTTGCTTTGTTTTGGTTTGCTTTGCTTTGCTTTGTTTTTGCTTTGCTTTGCTTTGTTTTTGCTTTGTTTTTGCTTTGCTTTGCTTTGCTTTTGCTTGCTTCAAGCCCCGTGAGTCAGCAGAGCTAAAGGCGCTCTCTCTGAAGACTGCCCTCCTGAAGGCGCTCACCTCCATCAAGAGGGTAGGGGACCTGCAGGCGTTCTCTGTCAGCGAACTGTGCCTAGAGTTCGGTCCGGCTTACTCTCACGTCATCCTGAGCCCCCAGACTGGGCTACGTGCCCAAGGTTCCCACGACCCCTTTCAGGGATCAGGTGGGGAACCTGCAAGTGCTGCCCCAGGAGGAGGCAGACCCAGCCTTGGCATTGCGGTGTCCGGTGCACGCTCTTCGCATCTACTTGGGTCGCACGCAGAGCTTTAGAAGCTCCGAGCAGCTCTTTGTCTGCTTCGGTGGACAGCGGAAGGGAAGCGCTGTCTCCAAACAGAGGAGGGTCGTCGCCCACTGGGTCATCGATGCCATCACTATGGCATACCACGCCCAGCACATGCCGCCCCCTGCTGGCCTACGAGCCCATTCTACCAGGGGTGTTGCGGCTTCTTGGGCGTTGTCCCACAGCGCCTCTCTAGCAGACATATGTAGAGCTGCGGGCTGGGCAACACCAAACACTTTTGCAAGGTTCTATAACCTCATGGTTGAGCCAGTTACATCCCGTGTGTTATCAGGTGACACAAACAGGTAAGTTCGGATCAGCTGGCCAGGTGTATTGCTTGTGCATAGTGCCTTTCCCCTCCCTTGAGGCGAAGAAGTGTGCTCTTTCCCCAGTTGCGTTCACAAGAAGTGTGAACCCTGGACGTTCTTCCTCCCTAGCCTAGCGGCCGTCGAGTCTTCGGAGAGGCCCGCTGCCGCCCCAGTATGGGCGTCACCAGGCCCCTGTACTGAGGTAAGTGCTCCACATGTGCTGGTTGTCCCCCTAGGCAACTCTGTGTGATGTATATTCCACAAAATGGTTTCCCTGTGCTTCCGCTCCTAACTGGTAAAGGCTGTGTGTTGTATTCCACCTAAAATCCCCCCTCCCTTTCGGGGCCGGGTGTGGTCTCCGCGGTGTCCTCCTCTTTGGAGGGACACCCCCCTGCTTGGACCATATATTTGGCCCCCAGCCGAATGGTTTTGTTCCTTTTGGGGAGAACAATAGAGAGCAGACCATGGCTGGGCCAGCCAGTCCTTGTACTCCTGAGCAGTTAGCCATTCCCCCTAGGTGCAGGGGACCGCTTCATGCCTCCCAGTGTGTTGGGGGTAGTTATGCGACAGCAGACCTCTGTGGCTATGAGGCACACAGAGGTCTGCCTGTCTCACACCGCCAGTCCGCGTAACTCAGTTCAGCTCTTGTGGTGTTTTCCATGGGGACCCCTAGTGTCAACTCATCGATACAACGTTGAGTGAGTGACAGATAGGGAACGTCTCGGTTACTGACGTAACCTCCATTCCCTGATGGAGGGAACGAGACGTTGTGTCCCTCCTGCCACAACACTGAACCAACCGCTGAAATGGCCGGGTATTTGGCTCGGCTCCTCAGTGCGATACCTGATGTGTGTTTGCAGCGTCATTCCTTTTATACCCGTATGTCCAGGGGAGTTGCATGCAAATTCCACAAGCCAATTTCCATTGGCCTTTTCTCAAGATCAGAGATGTCTGGGCTCCGCAGGAGCGACCCCTAGTGTCAACTCATCGACACAACGTCTCGTTCCCTCCATCAGGGAATGGAGGTTACGTTAGTAACCGAGACGTTTGCTTTGCTTTGCTTTGCTTTGCTTTGCTTTGGTTTTGATTTGGTTTTGCTTTGCTTTGTTTTGGTTTGGTTTGCTTTGCTTTGTATTTGTTTTTTATTTTTTTTGGTTTGATTTGGTCAAAGACTTTTTTATATGACATTTTTTTTTTTTTTTTATCCTGTAACATTTTCAGAAAGATTTAAGTGACTCCTTAGCAAATCTTATTTAAAGACTGCTTGATCTGATTTTGAATCACTTAATGAAATTATCTCATCAATTTACTTTTTTGCCATTTCTCCCTCATTCATTCTTTTCTCTTCCATTTTCTGTAATTCAGTCGCTGACATTCAGGTATCCAGGTCCTGGTCTGATGACCTTCCTGCTCGTGAACTAGATTCCACGAGGTCTGTGGAACAATGCATGCGATTGCTCAATTACTAAATGAGGGCAGCAAAGTGTTTTGCTTTTGAAACCTGAGACCTAGAGCTGTGTTAGTCCTCCTGTTAAAGAGCAGGAGAGGACTGTGACATTAGTCACACTCTCTGCTCTTGTGGAACCAAAGCTGGCTGGGAGGTTTTCGAAACATGAAAATACTACTAACAGCACTTAGAACTGATTTCATTCTTTGTATTAAGGTAACCCAGTAATGTACAGTGAGACTACATGCAGCAATCTTGACTATTCAAGACCAGAAGAATTTGTTGTATTTTTATATTTACTTTTGAACAAATCAGAACAAGAAAATAAGAAGTATTATTAAGAAAATAACAATAAGAAGGATTTTAGTTGAAATTGATTCTTAAGATTAGTTTTATTGCTCTTTCTGCTTGCTGGAGCATGAAATCTCAGGTGCAAGATGATGAGGTGGGTCATTGCACCCCTGGCCAGCGTGCATACATTCTTTCTTCAAGGAAAATGATATGCAAGTGCAATGATTGCAATGCAATGCAATGCATACATACAGAGGTTTGAGTATGGTTACTCCTAAACAGAGTGTAGAAATGTCTTCAGTTATGTAAGAGAATATGTCAATTCTCTGGATGGTGATTTTGCACAGCTCAGACTCAGTGGTACCATTAATTTGGTGGGCAATCCCACCCCTGGTGGTCTGAGGTCTTCTATTATAATTTTTTATATCCCAGTTGAATGTACAGAGACGTTGTAAGCAATTTGTAGATGTTTGTTTGACTGGTGTAAACCCACGGTCACACTAAACTTTGCATTCCATTCATATGCATCTGAATGTCAGCGACAGGAACAGCAAGCTCGTTCAAAGAAATTTTCCATTCTGCTGCATGTGAAAGTTCACGTTTGATTAACTCTGACCTGATGAGAAGACGTGACCAATAAAAGAGCAAAATGTCATGGTACAAATAGCTTGGCTCAGTACAAAGAATACATATTTCAAACCTGTATGTTTTGTTGTTGTTGCACAAAAGTGAGTAACTGGTAAATAACAACATTTTGAATATAATTTGTGTTATTGGTGATATATGAATTATTCAAACTAAGCTTAGTTTGACCACAGCTTTTGTGGTGGGACTATCTGTTTTGGAAACATTTAATTTTTTCAAGATTTTTGATATTTTTCGAAACTTCTGTTTGTCCTGCTAATGTTATGTGTTTTTTTACTTAAAGCAATTAATGATTCTGATCAAGAAAATTTTATTTTTGATATTTCAATAGTAGCAGAACATTAAATGGGTAAACTAAGGGTTATAGTTGCAGGCCTTTTAGAGTTGCATTTTCATGAAAATAAGTGCAATACTGCATTATCTGATAATATGATGACAGTCTGTTTAATGGCACTTCCAGCTTTCCTGAAATATTGATAACTGCATTACCTTGTCTTTAATAAATGGAAGAAATATATAAAGTGCTAAACTTTCTTTTTCCCTCCGTCATGCTTAAAAGGATAGTTCACCAAAAAATAAAAAATGATGTCATCGTTTACACCCTCATGTCATTTCAAACCAATATGACGTTCTTTGTTCTTTGAAACTCAAAATTAGTTGTTAAGCAGAATGGTGACTGGAAAGAAAGTCATACGAGTTAGGAATGACATGAGAGTACATGTAGTTAATCTTTGGGTGGACTATCCCTTTAATGTTGTTTAATGAGTCAGTGCACCAAAGCAAGTTGATTAATGTCACACTTAATCTCACTCTATCCATTCATAGCTTCACCAGCAGCCTTTTTCTGATATTCCAGGGTAATGATATTCTTATCAATCATGCGGGTGATATTAGAGCTTTAGTCCTCACTTGCCCTCCTGCTGAGACATAATCTCAGCCTAGGCACAGTCCACTTATGAACACCTCGGTGTCTAGTGTCAAGTATTGACTAGACACAGAATAGATGTGAGTGTGTATGGGGTGTCTAACCTCTCACCAGCTGCTTGGCTGTTCAGTCGGTTTGTCTCCGTAACATCCTGGGATAGCAATAATGCAACAGCAGCTTATTCCAATCAATACCTTCATCTCACTTTTGGGGGCTTTACCGCCGAGTCCCCAGAGGGCAGTCGTCTGTTTGCAAGCACAATTATGAGGATGTATGATCTCTTTTTGATGTTTTCATCCCTTAGGGGAGGTCGCAGGGAAAATGTTTGCTAAACAATGTTCTCATATGTTTATGATGGGGGGGGTTGGTAGGTATGTATGTACATATTTATATCAGTTTAGCTTTAATTAATGTGTACAACACTAAAAATGAATGATAAAAATGATTAATTGTGAGTTCCTTGAACTTCTTTGGCTTAAAAATCCATAAAATTAATGCATTAAGTGCAACTAACTCAAACGATCAAGTACAGAACTAAGGTTGTGGGGAATACCCATAAGGCCTTGAGCTTGAACAATTTAAGCACGTTTGTTTGTTAAAAAATTACTTATGTGGGTGTTTAATTAGTTGTTGTTAAGAATTTGTCGAGATTTTTGCTTTTTTTTGTGTGTTATTGATGTTGTTTTACTGTAAATAGCTGTTTCGTGGAAAGTCACCATTAGGGCGCTTAGTGTTCCCTTTGTTGATTTTGGTCATTATTATGTTTAGAGTCCGTTAAATAAAATAGAAACAGTTATATACATTTGAATTTGAAACAACTTGCTATTAGTTGTCAAAGCTTATTTGTGTAACATACCTTTTTAAGTAAATAACGTTGAATGAAGTGATACATTTGTGTATCTAACAAATGTTTTCTAGTTGTGCTGACATAAAATGACCATACGTTGAACTTTAAAAAAGCATGATATAAAATCCTACATATGTATTTAATCCAACAAATCTTTTCTTTTTCATTAGAAAGTGTGCTTGGCATGTTATGCTCCATCCAAAGATTTTTTTGAACAGCATTTAGCTTATTCTGTTATAATTATTGTACTTGCAGCTTTTACAACCTAATATTAAAGGTTTAGTTCACCTAAATGTAACATTTTGACTTTCTTAGATGATCTTATCTTTTGTGGAACACATAGGAAATGTTTTAGGCATGTTAATGACTGACAGCCTCAATCATCATTCAGTATCATTGTATGGAAAGCAAATTAGGTTCAGTGAAAGTGAATGGTGACTGACGTTGTCAGTCCCTAATATTTTACCTGACCACTCCTTTGGTGATCCATAGAAGAAAGAAAGTTATATGGGTTTGGAACAATATGAGGGTGAGTAAATGAGGACAGCATATGCATTATTTGTACTTTTTTAAAAAAAAAATACTCTGCATGACTTATTTGACTATTTAAATTACATGAAAGAGGTGGTTAAATAATACGAAAAATAACTATCTTTCCAAAAAAAATTTTTTTTTCATGCAGTCATGCAGTGTGACAAATTCATTATTAAAAGTACAAATACTCCATGTAGTATTTCGGAAAGGGCATTAGATAATCACTTTTCCTTTATAATCATATTAACATTTAAACTTGATGTTGATATAAAAATGTCCATGGATGCATAATGCATCAAATCCACTCATATAGTAGTAAATACAGTAGACTGCAGGTTCATTGTACAGAGATCTGTTTGTGAGATGAGCGAGTATACATGGTGTATGCATGCATGCTGTTGCTCACTCAATTGTTTATCTAAGCATGTGAATGCAACAGTGTGACATCCTCAAGCATATTTCTATGCAGCACTCGCTGTTGACTCAATCAACACAGCCTCTGCTCCCTTCCTGATTATGTTGGTGTGTGTAAAGAGGCCCCACCAAGTGGAAAATCATGGACACTGAAGAGCACTCCAGACAAAAGCAGACAAAACACGACCTTAAGAGTGCCTTAAGAATGCCATGCAGGTCACATGTGACATCAGCCCACTAACTGCGCCACTACATAACCACTTTTCTCGGCTCTCTCCTCGCTGTGGGATAAAACAATGATAACGAATGAGAAATACAAGTGTGTCCTGAATGGCTAAAGCCTCTTAAGTATTCAGACATTTCCAGATGGGACTCAGCAGAAGAAGGTCTGCTGCGGTCTGTTGTGAAGTCAAACATGTTCCTATGGTAGCATTTGTGTGCATGCGTGTAAATATCAGCGATTTCAAGGACACAATGGTAAGCCAATTACTGCAAACAAACTCTTGATGCAGAGATGTAACATAGGAACACATTATGACTCCACTAAAAAGCCATTTCTCTTGAAAATGGACCGACTATTGTGGAAGCGCTTCAGTTCAAGGATGAAAAGCCTTCCATTAATAGAGACAGATGGGAAAACTAAGAATGTAAATAGTCTGAAAATAATTGGTTGAACAATCAAAATAAGAGACACAGATCTAAAGCATTGAAGAATTAAATGGATTTTCATCCACTTTGGTTTGATTGCAAGTGATTATATATATATATATAAATTTATTCATGAACCGCACAACATGTCACAGCACAATTTATTGACTAATTATCAGAAAGTTCATAAGCAGTTTGATGGGATGGAAATTATTTTGGTGATCATTAATGTTTTTCTAAAGCTTTAAACTGGCCTACAGAAAGTATACATTTCTCACATGAACTTGCGCTCCATAACATTTGTTCATTTTGCAACAGATGGAGCAAGAGAATGGAAAGAGATGAAGAAAGGACAATCAGAGAGAGTGGGTGGGGGAGGGGTACAGGCACATTGAGGTCTCCTGTGCCCCAGACCCAAAAAGGAAACATGGGGGAAACATATGTAATTTTCACCACAGGGTTCTGGGTAATTGAGTCATTTAAAATACAGATACATAGATGAATAAAAGCTAAGGGGGAAGGTAATAAGACAGAAGAGTACCCTCCGGAGATCCAATTGAAGATTTCTTACAAGAACGGAAACTGTTTTCTTTCTTTTCTTGCGCAGAGCTTTTATGTGTTTTCTTTTCAGCCCGATACCTACCTCAAGTAATTTTGTTTTCATTTGGCTCCTTTTGTAATGCTTTCATTTAGTAAAAAATGAAGGCAATTTGTCTCCGATAGCCTCTTGCCTTTTTGAAGACAGATTTCACTTAGTGAATGCAAGTGAGATGTGGGGTTTTGTTCTGAAAGGAGATATCGTTTCTCTCCTCTGGAAGATTTGGTAATTTACCAAGTGACTCTGTATACCAGCATTGTTGAGTTCAGCTTTGAATGTAGCTTCTTGATTATACTCTATTTTCATATGTCCATTCGTCTCCCTTATGAATTTTGGATTTTAAACACACTTCTAATGCTGGTGTAAAGCAATATAAATGTTAAGTGGATATTACTAATTGATCATGTGGTTTAAAAGGGCCTCTGGTTCATTTTTACTTTATAGAAGTCTCAGACTTATGAAAATTGCCACTTTAGACTATTTGTAGTTTGTTTGTGTATGGTCGTTACATTCACCATGATCCCAAGTTATTATTATATTTATTTGGTGTATATATTAACATCTCTGTGTTGCTTGTCACAATACATGTACATCATAACACAGGCTTAAATTGCTTATTGTTTTTATAAAACTGTCAAACTGTCATAATAAATATATTTCACCAATTCTAAATTAAAATGTTGATTTATTAAGAAAATGTATTAAATGTAATTCATGTGCTAGAAGATATAGACCTTTATATATTACTAATAACATAACTTTATTCTATGTATCCTGCAAAATGATCTACAGTAGCTGGTTCAATTGGACTTTTATTAAAATTATGAATATACACACTATAGTATATATGTGTGTGTGTGTGTGTGTGTGTGTGTGTGTGTGTATGCGTAAAACACAGGAACATGCACACACGTACAATATATATATACTGTATAAATTTACATTTAATGTGTATATAATGTCATTTATTTGAATCAATAACTTTAATGTAATTTTTATGCATGTGATGTCGATAGTGTTCAATCACTATCGAGAAATGTGGAATTATGTTTTTGAAAGAAAACTATATTTGTATTCACCAAGGAGGATACTTTAAATTGATCAAGATTAACTGTAAAGACATTTCTAATGTTACAAAGGATTGTTTCTGGTTAAATATATGCTGTATTCTTACAACTTTCTGTTCATCCAAGAGTCCTCGACTTGCAGCAATGACACCTCTGGCATTCTAAATTAACAGAAGTCCCATGCTTTCTGTAGCACTTACTAACGATGTCTTTGGCTTGAAGGGCACTTCTCGTGGATTTCCAACCAAACATTTCTTACAAAAGTGCAAACATAAGTGTAAGCTTTGATTAGTCAATCCATACTACTCATTTCTAATCATTTATTACTCAATCTTTAAATTTGTTTTGCACGCTCTACCCTTATCTTCTTGTAAGTGTCAAATGTGCCTGCCTGAAAGTCCAACGTCACAGAGTCTTATCTTCAATGTTGCAGATGAAACTGGTGTTTGGCATGTGCTGCTTGTTGATGCTGACAGTTTAAGACCTGTTAGGAGTCTGTTTCTCAAACTAGAGTCTCCGAGGTACTTGTCTACTTGTAGTTGTGCATCTGTGCCATCCAATTCCCTCTCCTTGTCAGATCAAGTTTGTTTTATTCTGCAAAGTCAGTAGTGTATGGCATAGCCTTCATCTCTCAAACAACAGTCTGATGAGTTTCTTGAGAAATGTTTATTTGTGGCCATTCTAAAACCCAAATTTGACTTAAAATAAATAAATAAAAAATAATAATAATTGATTTTAAAAACAATGTTTTTAACTGTTGTATGAAAGAGAGAGAGAGAGGAGAGGGGGGAAAATCTTCTAAAATACCAAAATTAATTAAAAAAAATAATATTTAGCTTTAGGTGACATGGTGTTCTCAAAGAAGAGAAAAATTGGGCTATGACATCTGGGGTAAAACTTTTATTTAAAAATTAATTACAAATATTAAACAGTTATTTATACATATACTAGCGGCCAAAAGTTTGGAATAATGGACAGATGTTGCTGTTTCAGAAGGGAATTGGTTCTTCGATTCAACAAAGTGGCATTCAACTGATCACAAAGTAAAGTCAGGACATTACTGATGTAAAAAACAGCACCATCACAATTTGAAAAAATTAATTTTTTATAAAATCTAGACAGGCCCCATTCCCAGCAGCCATCACTCCAACAACTTATCCTTGAGTAATCAAGCTAAATTGACAATTTGGTTCTAGAAAATCACTTGCCATTATATCAAACACAGTTGAAAACTATTTGGTTTGTTAAATGAAGTTTAACATTGTCTTTGTGTTTGTTTTTGAGTTGCCACATGTCACGAACCCCGCTCCTCTGCCCCATCCCCGCTTCGTCACACACACACTCACTCCCTCGACCTCACTCCCTCGCTCCGCCCCCTCAAGCTTTTCACGCTCTTTTTGCTCGTTCGAGCCCTCACGCCCACTTTGCTCCTACTCGCTAACCAACCTCACCTCGATAACCAACCTCACCGTTGACAGTCACAATGCCCCGCGCTAAGGATTCGCGCAGCTCACTAGAGCGGAGAAGCACGTCACATTCGGCGCGAGGAGCTACAGTGTGGAGAGATGACCACGCGCTCACGGCCCAGGGGCAGCAGGTATGCGCTATTTCTGATTTGTTTCACCCTATTTCACCTGTGTCTGCCCCTGAGTCCGTTTATGCCTCCAGTGCATTTCTGAGCGCCGTGCACTCTCCACCCCCGGAGAGGTTTTATGGCTCTTCGGACGCTGACCAAGGGGTTTTCATGCGAGGCAGCGGTTGTGTAACTCATAACCCGCCCTCGACATTAAGGAGCCAGCGGCCCGACTCTTGGGGTTAGCGTCAGGGAGTCAACCCTTGGAGGTTTATGTTATTGATTTTTGTGCCCTGGCCAACCAGGTGAATTTTGATGAGGTGGTTCTGAAAGACATTTTTCAATATGGACTGAATGAGCCAGCCTCATCATACATGCCTGGTGGTCGCTGCTCTCTCAACCTGGCTCAGTTTATTGACCTCGCCCTGCTGTGCGTTGGTTCCTCGTTTACTGTGGGGGAGGCAGATACTGAACCAGCGCTCCACACCACGGCCCCCGTCTCGAGGCCTACCACGGCCCCCGTCTCGAAGCCTGTCACGGCCCTAGTCCCGAAGCCTTACACGGCCCTAGTCCCGAAGCCTTACACGGCCCCAGTCCCGAGGCCTGTCACGGCCCCAGTCCCGAAGCCTGTCACGGCCCCAGTCCCGAGGCCTGTCACGGCCCCAGTCCCGAAGCCGGACACGGCCCCAGTTCCGAAGCCTGTCACGGTCCCAGCCTCGAAGCCTGGCACGGCCAGCGAGTCAACGCCCTTGCCTGCCACGGCCCACGAGCCAGCACCCATGCCCGCCACGGCCAACGAGCCAGCGCCCATGCCCGCCACGGCCAATGAGCCAGCGCCCATGCCCGCCACGGCCAACGAGCCAGCGCCCATGCCCGCCACGGCCAACAAGCCAGCGCCCATGCCCGCTCGCGGTCAGCCAGCCAGCGCCTGTAGCTTCGACCGCCCCCATGGCCACATCCCCTGTTGGCCGAAGACGTCAGAGAAGGAAGAGGGCCCCTTCTCCCCAGTCTCGTCTTGTGCTCAAGACCGCAGAGGTTCCCTCAGAGTCTTCCACGGCTCTGCCGGGTTCTGCTCCGCCCCCAGAGTCTTCCACGGCTCTGCCGGGTTCTGCTCTGCCCCCAGAGTCTTCCACGGCTCTGCCGAGTTATGCTCTGCCCCCAGAGTCTTCCACGGCTCTGCCGGGTTCTGCTCCGCCCCCAGAGTCTTCCATGGCTCTGCCGGGTTCTGCTCCGCCCCCAGAGTCTTCCACGGCTCTGCCGGGTTCTGCTCCGCCCCCAGAGTCTTCCACGGCTCTGCCGGGTTCTGCTCGCCCCTCAGAGCCCTCGCGGGCTCCTCCTCTCAAGCCTCCCAGAGCTCTACCCCTCGAGCCCCCCCGGGCTCCGCCTCTCGAGCCTCTCAGGGCTTCCCCTCTCGAGTCTCTCAGGTCTTCCCTTCTCGAGTCTCTCAGAGCTCCTCCCCCTCTCGAGCCTCTCAGGGCTTCCCCTCTCGAGTCTTTCAGGGCTCCTCCTCCCCTCGAGCCTCTCAGGGCTCCGTCCCTCGAGTCTTTCATGGCTCCACCCCTCAAGCCTCCCAGGGCTTCTCCTCACGAGTCTTTCATGGCTCCACCCCTCAAGCCTCTCACGGCTTTGCCTCTCGAGTCTCTCAGGGCTCCTCCCCCTCCTTCCAAGCCTCCCAGGGCTTCTCCTCACGAGTCTTTCATGGCTCCATCCCTCAAGCCTCTCACGGCTTCGCCTCTCGAGTCTTTCAGGGCTCCTCCTCCCCTCGAGCCTCTCAGGGCTCCACCTCTCGAGTCTTTCATGGCTCCACCCCTCAAGCCTCTCACGGCTTCGCCTCTCGAGTCTTTCAGGGCTCCTCCTCCCCTCAAGCCTCCCAGGGCTTCTCCTCACGAGTCTTTCATGGCTCCACCCCTCAAGCCTCTCACGGCTTTGCCTCTCGAGTCTCTCAGGGCTCCTCCCCCTCTCAAGTCTCTCAGGGCTCCTCCTCCCCTCGAGCTTCTCAGGGCTCCTCCTCCCCTCGAGCCTCTCAGGGCTCCTCCGTCCCTCGAGTCTTTCATGGCTCCACCCCTCAAGCCTCTCACGGCTTCGCCTCTCGAGTCTCTCAGGGCTCCTCCCCCTCTCAAGCCTCTCAGGGTTTCCCCTCTCGAGTCTCTCAGGGCTTCTCCTCTCGAGTCTTTCAGGGCTCCACCCCCTTCCAAGCCTCTCAGGGCTTCGTCTCTCAAGTCTTTCATGGCTCCCCCCCTCGAGCCTCTCAAGCCTTCCAGGGCCCTACCTCTACAGCCTCTCGAGTCTTCCACAACCTTTTTCCCCGAGCCTCTCACGGCTCTACTCCCAGAGACTCCAGAGCTTCCTACGGCTCCGCCTCCCGAGCCTCCTACAGCTCCGCCTCTCGAGCCTCCCACGGCTCCACCTCCCGAGACTCTCACGGCTCTGCTCCCAAAGACTCCAGAGCTTTCTACGGCTCCGCCTCTCGAGCCTCCTACGGCTCTGATCCCAAAGACTCCAGAGCTTTCTAGAGCTCTGCCCCTCGAGCCTGCTACGGCTCTACCCCCCGAGACTACAGAGCCTGCCAGGTCGTCACCTCGGGGACCTCCCACGGCGCCACCTCCCTTGGCTCCACCTCCAGAGCCTTCCAGGCCTACTTCGCTAGAGCCTCCCACGGCGCCACCGTCATCAGCTCCACCTCCTGAGCCTTCCAGGTCTTCGCCCCTAAAGCCTCCTTCGGCTCCACCTCCAGAGCCTTCCAGGCCTACCTCGCTAGAGCCGCCCACGGCGCCACCGTCATTGGCTCCGCCTCCTGAGCCTTCCAGGCCTTCGCCCCTAAAGCCTCCTTCGGCTCCACCTCCAGAGCCTTCCAGGCCTCCGCCTCTAGAGCCTCCTGCGGCACCACCTCCCTCTGCCCTGTCTCTTGGGCTCCCCATGGCGCCGCCTCCTCAGCCTCTCAGTACCCCGCCTGCCAAGTCTCTCACGGCTCCGTCTTCCAAGGCTCCGTCTACCAAGTCCTCCACGGCTCCGCCTTTCACGGCTCTTCCCTGGCCCCCTGACCCTGTCTGGTGGCCCCCTGACACTCTCCCTGTCCTGTGGCCTCTTCCCTGGCCTCCTGACCCTGTTCCTGTCCGGTGGTCACCTTCCAGACCCCCGGACCCAGTCCCTGTCCTCCAGTCGCCTTCCAGACCCCCTGACCCAGTCACTTCCCTTTGTCTGTCCCCCGATCATCCTGCACCGCCTCCCGCGGCCGTCAGGAGCCGTCCTATTCAGAGGGGGGAGTACTGTCACGAACCCCACTCCTCTGCCCCATCCCCGCTTCGTCGCACACACACTCACTCCCTCGACCTCACTCCCTCGCTCCGCCCCCTCGAGCTTTTCACGCTCTTTTGCTCGCTCGAGCCCTCACGCCCACTTTGCTCCTACTCGCTCACATGCTCGTAGGTTATCTCCCTTCCTCGAGTTTCTCACGCGCTTCCAATCCTCCTGCACATTAGTTTCACCTGCACTCGTCTCATCACCTTTCATTGTTTACACCTGCACCTTCCCCTATAAATACCACAGCACATCCGTTTCACGGGTGTTGGTTATTGTGTTTAGTTTCCGTATCTTTGCCCCCGCTAGTCTCGTCTAGTTCTGACCTCCTCTTGTTTACCCCTTAGCTTGCCAGCTCCCTTGTTCCCCTGTCTTTGATCCCGCTAGTCCCGTCTAGTTCTTCAGCCCTAATTGTTAACTGTTTTCCCGGCTTCGACCTCCCGCTCTCGTTTACCACTCTCTCCCGGATTTGCCCCTTACGATACTTTGATTCCCCGGCTCTCGACCTCACGCTCCCCTTGACTACTCTTCACTGGATTTGCCCTTGTTTTGTACTGTTGCTTTGCTTTTCCCTGACATTGTGACTGTCTCAACTTGTGTTCGCTACACCACAGTATGCAATAGACTGACATGTCTTAAGGTCAATATTAGGTCAAAAATGGCAAAAAAGAAACAGCTTTCTCTAGAAACTCGTGTTTTGAGGAATGAAGGCTATACGATGCTTGAACTTGCCAAAAAAACAGAAGATTTCATATAAAGGTGTACACTACAGTCTTCAAATATAAAGGACAACTGGCTCTAACAAGGACAGAAAGAGATGTGGAAGATGTACAACTAAACAAGAGGATAAGTACATCAGAGTCTCTAGTTTGAGAAATAAACACCTCAGCTCACAGCTGACAGCTTCATTGAATTCTACCCGCTCAACAACAGTTTCATGTACAGCAGTAAAGAGAAGACTCAGGGGTGTTGGACTTATGGGAAGAATTGCAAAGTTTAAGCCACTTTTGAAACAGAAAAAGAAAAAGAAAAGGTTAGAGTGGGCAAAGAAACACAGACATTGGACAACAGATAATTGGAAAAGAGTGTTATGGATCTTAACCCCATTGATGTTTTGTGGGATCAGCTAGACTGTAAGGTGCATGAGAATTGCCCGACAAGACAGCCACATCTATGGCAAGTGCTACAGGAAGTGTGGGGTGAAATGTCACCAGAGTATCTGGACAAACTGGCAGCTGGAATAACAAGAATTTGCAAAGCTGTCATTGCTGCACGTGGAGGATTTTTTGATAAAGTATTTTAAGAAGATCTGAATATTCTTTTCAGATTGTAATAGTAATTTTTCACATTATTAATGCCCTGACTATACATTGTGATCAGTTTAATGCCACTTTGGTGAATAAAAGTACCAATTTATTTCCATAAGAACAAAATCTGTACATTATTCCAAACTTCTGGCTGCCAGTGTGCTTTTTTGTTTTCTGACTAGTTGCTTTGTTTTCCTTAATTAGTTCTCTATATGGTCTATTCATAGGGGACGATCAATAAAAGGGAGGTTGCTGGCAGTTAGTAATTAAGTCTGGCATAACTAAAAGTCGCATTAAGTACATTTGATTTGTTTTGTATAGTTTGCACATTTCTATGAAAATATAACTTTTTTCAGTCACCTTTTGCCTCTGACACTGGTGCACCCTCAAAGTCACCTTCTGTTAACTACAACAACCTCACTCTCAATATGTAGATAAGTCATCACCATGCAAGAGAGAGTAACCTGATATTCAAGTCGCCCTCACATTCACACACACGCATGCCACTACAGTAAGAATGCATCTCTTATCTGTCTTATCGCTCAAATCAGTGCCATCTGGACCTACAGGCCAGGTGTGTGACCAGGGCAGGTCTTGGGTCAGCTCTGTCACTCTGAGGGGTCAGAGGAGGAGATGCATTGAGCTCATTCACTGTGGTTCTGGGGTTGGATTTCGGAACGTTAGGGTGCTAGTCAGGCTTCCTCCATGAGGATCACCTATCAGACACACTGAGTAGGGCATTGTGTAGGTGAAAGTGAATTCCCTCCCCCAAAAAATAGAAATTAAGAGAGATAACGCAATGACTACTAAGGAGTTGCCTTGATACTTGTTAATTGAGTATTCAAGTAAGTTTATATTTTAGGCCTTGTGCTGGTAATATAGAAATATGCATATAGATTTTCCATATGTTACATTGATATATCACTAATTACCAACAGATATGAAATAGGGGAGACCTGGGCTAGTTGTCATACAAGGAAGTAGTCAAAAGGGCTATACCTCAGTAATGATAATATTTGGAGTCAAAGTAATACAATTGTGCAAATGTGTGTTTTCACTAGCAGAGGTTTTGTATGTTGGTTTCAAATACTTTAAAACACTCTTAAATTGGAATAAGATTTGTGAATTGTACGCTCTAAAGTTAATATTCCCAATCATTGTATTGTCATAGCTCAACAAGTGAATATAATCAAACTAGCATACATTCAGGCAAGGGTCAACTTGACAGTATTATGAAGACAAATTTTAATTAACAGGTTTAAATGTGTTTATTTTTAATGAAAATCAGGCATGTTATCATATGTCTATCAGCACAGGTTGTCACATATGTTTAAAATTTCATTCATTTACAGTATACCATTTATTAATTACAATATTTGCTGGCCAAACAATGTTTGGAACTATTTTCTATGTTAACTTTTCCAGTTTTGTTGCTTAATGAATCGTTTTGTGCCTCATAATGGTTTGACTTTTTTAATTTAGCTGAAAAGTCTATAATTGTCTGTTTAATGCATGCATAGATTTAAAGAGAGAAATGGGTTTTCTTTTGGTGGTTGTGATGAGCTCGTCCCCCACAATAATTATCAAATTTCAGATTTCTTTTGTTTTCCAAGTCATACGTATATGTCGAGATAAATGTCAAGAGCCTTAATTGTAGAAGCAGTGCATTTGAAAAGTAAAGGGCTGCCACCTTAGCTTGAGTAATGGCTCACCTGGAGGGCTTGAATGCCGGTATTCTCTGGCTAATTAAACCTGTAAGACATTGATATGGATTGGTTCGTGTTCACAGGTGGAAAACAGCATATTCAACTGCTCAGAGATGTCTCTGAATAACATTTTATTGCTGCATACAGTATGACTCATTAAACATGACAATATACCACTTCTCAACAAGGGGTGCAAGTATTTGCTGGTTTTGACAGGCAAAATTTAAATTATGTTAAATAATTTTACTTATTTATCACTTTTATTTACTTATTTATTAAATCCATTCAATTTCTGCATAAAATCCACATTGGCCGTGGCACTTTAGCCTCAATCTTGTGTCCTGCCTCAATTGCTTTGCACACAAAAAATATGAGTAAAGCATGAAAGGCACGACTGACTGGTGTTAAAAAGCCCTCAGCTGGTGTACTCATAAACCCCTGGTATTTTTGACTTAGCAATATTTGAAATTTACTTAAATACTCTCATAGAAACATATTACACGTTCTGTACTTGGCACATTAAGCAACAGCAAAAATGTCAAAGTGACAGTTGGTATTCAGAGATTTTTATTTGTCGGCCCATCCATTAATTCTCAGCCACGCTGGAGTCCTTTCAGAATAAATGCGAAAGGACCTTGAAATGGCAAACAGTTGGAGAATGGAGAGGCTGTTTTGAGGAGTGTAGCGTGAGATTGCCAGCTCTCCCACCCTCTTGCAGCTCCTTTGCTCGACGCTTGTCCTGTTGAGAGAAAGAGAGAAAGAGATCTTAACCATCCTAGGCGAAATGGAAGAGGCTTTAAGTTAGCAATGAGTGACATACACTATTGTGCAATATGATGGCACTGTCCAACTGATGAGCTGAGACTGATCTTTTCATCTGTTAAGATCCACAGGCCTTGAATTATTTCCTATTGTAGGTAAATAGACTCCATGGGAAAGGGAGGAAGAAAAGGAACCATGCCATAATGTGGCTGAATGTTCAGTGTAGAATCCACTGGATTAACTTCAGACTGAGGACAAAAATGTTTAAGTCGTGATGAGCGAAAACGGCAGGCATCAAAGGCAAGATTATACACACTGCTGAAATCCTGCAATTCTGAAAGTCTTCTGTTGACATTCCTGAACAGCAAGTGTCTTCACTCAAAGCTCTCACAGTCAAATTTACATATTTTTACATGCCTTGTTAAAATGCATCCCATACAAGGAGAACACTCACAATGTATAAATTGTAAAATAAGCCGTTTAAAGGGATATATACCAGGTTAAATACAACTTACATTATATCGACAGCATCTGTGACATGAAAAGACAGAGTACTTTTGACTCGTCTCACATTTTGTAAAAACAAACAGATACTGCTTTGACAGTTGTGGGCAGCTTATAATGGAAGTCTACAGGGCAACATACCACCAGGGAATTGGTATTGTTTGCACCATAGATTTTCACTGTACGTGTATTTTAACTATTGCCCCATAGACTTCCATTGTTCTCGGATTTCAAATTAAACTCCACTTACCTTATTTCAACACATATTTTGTTTGTTTTTACAAACAGTACAAGTCAAAATAATGTTGGTGGTAATTGACAGTATGTCACGGATGCTGTTGATAGAGCTTAACTTTTAATTAAGATGGGACATTCTTTTAATTTAATGTTTTGTAATCTGATCAAATGTAATTAATTTCACCCCCCATGTTAGGTTACGTTGAAAAGACTGGGTTTCTTTCATTTTATGCTGCTCAGAGGTGCTTTGCCAAGTCCTCCATTGAGTCTCCATAATGCCAGTATAATTCAATTTGTTAACATTTTCCTTCCACAATTTGTCAGGCTGTGTCTTTGGCATGCTCATTTGTGTATTGTACATTGGTTCATATTATTATGTAAAAAGATTAATTACCCACTTCTTACTCTAAAATACAAGGAGAGCTAAGTCTTCCTCTTCAATCAAGCTACTTCTTCCATCCAACATAGTCTCATGACAACCCGTAATAATTTGTTAGAGATGGTTAATTTGTTAGATATCGTACAGAACTTTGACTTCTTTGGCTCAAAGAACTTTAGACCAACCAATCAACAAAAACATTTCAAATCAAGACAATACAAGCAACACATTTTAGCAAGCCTCCAATCCAGAACTTTATTATAAGAAGGGAAATGTCTTTGAACAAATTTGGTTTCTCATTCCATGTGTTTTTATGCAATACAAATGATTGATAATACGTATTTCAATAACCTGTTAAATGCTTACATAAACCCTGATTGTTACTTTCCTGCGTGATACAGAAAAGTTATTTTCCTATTAAAAGCATGTATATGTTGAGGGTTGGGTTAGGGTATAGACTTTATGGTTAGGTTTAGGTTTGGGTTGGGGATTATTTATTTGTTCTATGTGAGTAAAAGTCGAAAGTTTATGTACAAGCCAAAGTGTACAATTTCGCTATCTCGTACTATTATTACGACTTGTCATGAGACTGGTTTGCCTCCATCAGTGAGTATTGAGGCATTGGAACACCTACTTGTGAACTTGTGAAGGTCTATTGTGTATTCTGCACCCATTGCTGCACCAAGCTCCCAACCGAGAGTCTGTTATAGAAAATATCGACAAAGCCATTTAATTTTTTTCCCATCAAATCTGGCCTGGATCATTACCCTTTCACATTGGTACTTTGGGCCTACAGATGCTAAAATAGTTTTTGTATTATATCTTTTAAGAGAGATGAATGTTTATTAAGATTAATTTGCAATATTGTTCAATCATTTTCTTTCTCTTTCTCTCTCCTTTTCTGTCTCTTATTCTTTCCTCACTTTGGGTAACCAGCTTGACTTGATGGTACAAACATAAGTGATACCTATTCAATTTACCCAATGTACTGACAAACTGAAATTGACAGAGTCATCTCATGAATTCCTATTGCTCATCAAATCAAGCACACACACAAAGCACCGCATCTCTCTATTCAATCCGAACACATGTTGCTCAAACTATTCAGACCAAAGCAATTCA
This sequence comes from Xyrauchen texanus, assembly GCF_025860055.1. Taxonomy (NCBI): domain Eukaryota; kingdom Metazoa; phylum Chordata; class Actinopteri; order Cypriniformes; family Catostomidae; genus Xyrauchen; species Xyrauchen texanus. The sequence continues at coordinate 40,267,270 of NC_068279.1, forward strand.
GAAACATTGCTCATAATTACTCTTGAGCCTGGCTCCATGGTGGCTAACTAATAAAGTGGCCCCAAAAAACTATTGGCACACTTCAAAGTTGATGAATGTTATTGCATTAGATAATAAAATATCAAACCAAGTACCATTTATTTTAAAGACAGCACAAGCACACTTTTCATGCAAAATATTTCACAAAAGTAGGAGTTTCAATTATATAATGTTCAAGATGTAGACAAAACATTTGGACACTTTCTTGTTGTGACACTACATCTGTGGTTACTCTGCTAGAACACCTGTGTGAACTTGAAGGGAACTGACTTCATACATCCATTAAAATCACCATGACACCAGTTGGTTACATGTAATTACAAAAAATAGCTCAGAATGGTGAAGGTAGTTCTTAGAAAAGCTTGAGCATAATTTGTTTCCAGATGCCAGTTAAAATGATATTTTGCATCTAATGCTATGACAATCAGACATTTTTAGTGTGACATAAGTGTCCAAATAGGCCACTGTACAGTATGTTTCACTTGCAGAGGTTTGTGTACTGTCCACTTTTTTGATCTTCCTATCTTCCTTTTATAGTTAGCATTTTATAACTAAATTCTAATGTCAAACATGATAGGTTTGAAAAGGTTTTATTATGTTAATTCTACCTGGAGAGCTTCAATATTTTCCCAGTTCACCTCTCAGAAAGGAAGTCATTTGAAGTTTCATAATGAGCACTATACACCTGGGTGGCCACTGTGGGAGAGTGTGTATCTTTGTCTCTTTCTATCCCTCTTTTGCTTTTTCTCTCCCACACTCTCTCTCTTTCTCTGACTTTCATTCTCTTTCTCTCCACTCATGTATATATGGCTTTTAAAAGTACCATTTGCTCCCTACGTAAAGTGCTTAATGAAGGGCATAATGCATGTAAAGTAATGTGACATTAATTGTTTGAGGTTGATAATAACAGCCCTCAATCATCTGGAAGATTGCTTCAGGCTTTAAATGAAAGACGTTTTCAAGGCGATGGACTCGAATGAGTGAATGACAGAGTCAAATTAGCTGATTTGCCATTCACGTACACTCTATTGCCTGCTATTTAAAAGTCATTGACCATTTAGGGACGGGCCGTTGGTTGCAGTGAGTGTGCAATGAGCAGTGGTGGCCGTGTTTGTGTTGGAGGGCAGGGATGGATGGATGGCTAGCAGCTCCAACTATGATAGTTAAGGGAAAAAAGGCGAGCAATAGACATGTCAAGTGCCTTCTGTGTGGATGTGAATGGGACAAATAGACCTGGTTTTTAGAGGGCCCCATCCTTGCATTAACATAAGAAACAGGCCAATATGGCTGGAAGTCAGCCGGTCTGGGTGCTGTCAGCAGACCTTTTTGCCAAGGTGATTAATGTCTTTACGATACCTCACGCAGCGAGCGCCGCACTGGACCCGCCCTCATCAGACCGACATCTCTCTTGGAGGCTGATGCAGCATGTGGGATATCCTGCAATTTTGAGTCTTTAAAGTTTGAGTAGAAGTTGAGAAAATGGTGACATCTGATTTTACTCATGAAAATGGTTTTATATCGCACCAAGCAGAGCACATCCAACTTATTCAGTTTTTGTATAATGTTTTGCAGTGTTATGAGAAATGCACAGCAATAAACTTGATCACATTCAAGCTTTAGTTTTGTTCCTGTAGCTCAACTGATAAAGCATGATGCAAACAACATGCAGGTCATGGGTTTGAATCCCAGGCAACACATGAACTGCTAATAGCTATAAATTAATTGCTCCATTGTAATGTTGCAAAATGTATAAATGCTTCTCATGCATTAATGCATTTCTTCAAAAAGATAACTTTTGCACATACAGGAATCTTCTAGAATTGACCTATTTTGCCGCTTAGCTGTTTGACATTCCTTCACACAGCTGTCCGCCCAGCCTCCCTTCTCCTCTGGCACCCCTAACCTGCTTCATTGAGAGTCTCTTATAATGTCCTCTTGCCAAGGCCCACTCTATGAATTGAATAGTCGGTGTCTTTATTTCTCTCATTCTCTGACTGTAGACCTCATAATGGCTTCATTAATGCAGAAGTTGCATTTGGTTGACAATAGGTTAATGGCCCGAGGGTAGTCTATTGGCACTGGGAGAAGGCCAACAGGAGGAGGAGGCTTTTTTTACAGCTCTTTCAGTGTATGTTCACCCCGGGTCAACTGTGTGTCACCCAAAAGTGAACAAACATGTAATTGATGTTCGGACATTTCTGACCGACTCTTTTTGAGCCTGGCTGAAGAAGAGGTTGCTGCCTGGCCTTTGAGGGTCTTTTTGCAGAAAGGGGAAACTGATTCATGAATACACACAATCTGCCAAGCTGAAAAAAGGGGTGGTGTGGGTACTCCTGGATTTTTCCCTTTATAACCCCTGCTGAATCGGTTCTGTTTTGCTTGTTGTTGAAATGCAACCCCCGCACATAGGTCGCGATGGGGGTGGTATACACTGCTGGTGTTCCTAAAATGGTCTTTCTCCTCTACGCTGGGACCACTGTCTGTTTTTGTCTCTGATTTTCATGGATGTTAGCAGAAAATGTAGAGAGGAGTCACAGGCCTTTTATCAGGCCATGTTGGAGCAGGAACACTCAACACTCTTTTTATTTTCACCTTTGCATAACAACCAGCAGCAATTTGTAAAGTGAAGGAATACATTCTAATGAATGCCAAGAGGATGCCCCCATTGACTTTTTCAAGAAAGAACATTGGTATATTTTTAGTGTTGAGATTGAAATTCCAAATTATAATAGTTTTTGTTGCCGTCTAGCTTTTAACTTTATAAAACCACTTAGGCTAATGGTGGCACAATATGCATAGACATACTCCTCTCTCTAAAATGTATCCACTTCTTCATGATAATTTCATTAATTTTGACATTTTGATACATGAAAAATACATAATTGGGAAGTACATTGGTTTGAGCAACATTATCACACAGGAAATCAGCATGTTGCTTCCGAAAAGTTCATGCACCCTGAAATCAACTCCATTCAGATGAATTATTGACTGACAAATGGCATCCACCATCAGACATTTTTGCATAAATTGAAGCATGAACTTATTACCCTGTAGACTAGAGCTACTAATTGTTCATTGCGCAAGCAATCTCTGAGACACGGGTTCTAGTTCCATGGGAACCAGGAAGTAATTGTGTTCACATTTACAATGGGGAGCAAAATTTGGAAGTTGGATATTTTACTCTAAAATTTATGGTTAGATTTATGGTCAGGTTTTGGGTTAGAGGGTAGAGTTAATAAAATATGCAAGCCTGTTGACTGTATTACATAATTTACAACTAAACATACAACTGGCTTTTGGTGCCACACAGTGGACATTTCATTTGGAAACTGAAACTTGCACATTTTCACATGTTCAACAACACATCGATCTTTGGCCACTGGGAGCAGAGATTATCATTTCGGTAAGCACAGACTTATTTCAGCAGTAAAGCATTCAAACTAGAGGTCTGCACATGACTGTTTTGACTCTAGTTTTCTTTGCTCTGCCATTCTTCTAAAGCCCCATTGACTTCCGGCATATCCAGCTCTAAATATTGGATAATTTGATGCACATTCTTAGTGCACATTTTCCGTAATATTTTCTGTTTATTTATATCAACAATATATGAGTTGTATAATAAAATAATCATTTTTGTATTACTGCATTCGTAAATTAATAACATAAAAAAGATATCCACATCTGATTTTTCATGCTCTTTTCTGACCGCTCCCCTCATTGGAATTACTGTTCAAACTCTGACCGCCTTCAACTCTGATAAGAAATCTAACCATGCCTCAAGAAATCTAATCGGGTCCTGTGGGAGTTCCACGAGAATACAGACCTCTAGTTCAAACCACTGTTGCCTAGTGATGTCAAAAGTACTGGTTCTTCGGTACCGAGTCGGTACTAAAATAAAAAGATGTAACGATACCTGTTTCTGCAGTACCGGTAGTACCGAGCACCAACTCAATCCATCACCCACATGCTGTCTGACTGATACACAACACTCACACACATGCTCACACACTTATTTGAGCGTGTGCTCTTTTAATCCTTTTACAACCTTTACACTAAAATGCCCAATGAATCAAATTAAAATCATGATCCTAGTGTGATTATCAAACCGCTAAAGTCTGCAATCTTAGAGTGTTTCGAGCAGCATTCTTTATTCTAATATTTCAGCTCTGTTGGTCCTCAGATCAATATTTAAGTTATTGTGTATTGTATGTAAATGAAGTGATGCAAAGCACGTTTTGCTATTTTCCTGAGATATAGGTTGTTGCGCTAAGACATTTCAATACCACCTCTTAACTCAGCGCAAATTTCAAATTCAGTTCCTGCATTTGCAATGTGGAGATTCTACCAGCAGGTGGTAAAAATTCTGAAAGTACAGAACATCAAATAATGTCCCTGACAATCGCAATTTTTCAGGGGTAATTTTTTGAGATTTGGATTAAACTTTTTTTTAGTCGTGTTTCTATTTTTTTATTAGTATCATTATTGTTATTTTTCTATGCATTATTATTGTTGTATATTTACAATTGTATTTATGATACTTGTAACCTAGTAGTAATTTTCAACCTGTTGTTGTGATTGATTTTTAAGTCACTGCAAAAAAAAAAAAATTTTGTACCACTTCATTATTTTTATTATATTTTTCTTTTGTTTAAAGTGTCATTTGTATTTAGAAATATGTGAATGTTTGAATACATGAATTTAATTTTAAAAAAATCTAAATCGACCGGTAGAAGTGAATTGCATGCCGATACAATCACTGTTAATATAAGCCGTGATTTGTGTGCCAGTAGATGAAAATTATTAATAATATTACATTCTCTATAATTCAATTACACATACATCCAAATTCAGAAGAGAATCGCATTTTCTATGCGTATAAAAGGAGCTTGTCATTGTTATAGAAATATGCCTGGCGTTCATCAAAGGTGCAGTTAATGCACATTTTCTATTCTTCTAGTTCATTACATACAGTCCGTTTACACTACTAACTTCTTATGAATGTGCTGCCTTTGTTTATATCAATGGTGCTTGACAGGGTATGGACTATAATAAGATACAGACAATGGAATTCCCTGAGAAGAACCTCAGAATTCAATTGCACTTAATCCATATCATTTGCGCGTTGCATAGGCGATTTCGCAAAACATACTTGTGTCTAGACTTTGTGTATGCTTGAAAATTACAAAATGTCATGGCCACGCCCATTGACTTTTCACTTATGACTTACGGCGTAGCGCTGGTCACCATTCACTTGCATTGTATGGACATAAAGTGCTAAGATACTCTTCTACAAATCTGTGTTCTGCAGAAGAAAGAAAGTCATACACATCTGAGATGGCATGAGGGTGAGTAAATTATGAGAGAATTTTCATTTAAATGAATGTGTGGAGCCGACCGCTTATTCACTGAAAACTTTCACGTAGTATGAGAGAGGAGAAAGCAGAGCACATGTGGACTATATATTTTTTAGAATTAAACCACAGCATTTAACAATCTTCTTTAAGGATCACACTGGGCCATGTAACAAACTGTTTATCCATCAGAAGAAATTAAGCTTACATCAAAGCCACATGTCAAAATAAAAGTTCACGTCAAAATAAAAGCATGATTCAAAATAAAAGATAGGAAGAAATTGCAACAGAAATATATTAGAACTTGTATTGTAAAATGTAATATTCACTGAAGTACTATTCATATAAATAATTATGAATAAATAATAATAATAATAGTAGTAGTAATAATACAATTTAAGCAATATATCACAAGGAAGAGTGCTAAATAAAAGTTTGTTAAAAATGCAATGGTATTGTATCAAAATTATTGTTCTATTTTTTACTTGTTAAAGTTTTCAAAATTTATTTGTTTAGACACCATTTTGATGATGACGTTAAATGAAACTTTAAATCATGGAGTTCTGTAAAAAAGGATTTGGGAAAAAACAGATTTCAGTAAGGCCCTACTTCAAAACTCTCAAGCAATGCAAACTTAATTGAGAAACACGTCAAACATGCTTATTTTACTTTATTATTTATATAGAAATTCTAATTTAAATAAGCTAAAGGAGTGTGTTCAGTAGCACATGACAAATACTAGCATATTTTTGCTGTAGTGTTGAAATTTGTATGGAGAAATGTGAAATTTCACTGGTATTGATACCAACTACTGACTTTTTGGTATTGTGACCACACTGCTGTTGCCTGTTGCCGAAACAATTACAAAAATTGACAAAATGTGTAGTTGCTACATTTATACAAGGATAGTTGGTGAAATCAAAGTAAATTCATTCTTTATCATTAGATGTACGCATGCATGTAACCCATCAAACTCGACTTAGTGCTTAGCTCATTGTTCAGGATGCACCTCCTTCTCCCATATCACACACTCTCTGGTCTGCGGTCAGGCTGATGATGATGTCAGCCATCAAGTCTTTACCAGTAATTACACATCAGATGACAACAACTTAAAATTGATGTGTGAGCGCTAAGTGGCCATTTGAAAAGTTTGAGACAGGAAGCCGAGAGAAAAGCCGTGTTATGAGGGTGTCAGCATGGGAATTGCTGGGGCAGCTGTACAGTACACGCTCTGCAGTAATAGACACACACAACCCATTGCCAAAAGCACATTTGGCATCAGTAGCAAATGAGTAATTATTGGGTAATGACCCAGAAGGTGTCCCTTAATTGAATAGTGAAAGTAGTGAGAGTGGTGCCACACTGTAATAAAAGCAGATGGATTATTTCAGGAAATATTTTCTTAAGTGGAAGGGTAAATACTGATGAGCCTGCATTTATTTCTCTGACCTTTAGATTGATAACCACTGATTAAAAATTTAGGCTCTAGTGGGAGAAGAGGTTTTTGCTTTTACTTTTTGCTTCTTTTTATCTGACCATAATAGACCTCCATCCACCACATTCAGTCTTCATTCTGAAATGCATTAGTCACAAAATATACAAAAAAAAGAAAATACTTTAGAAAAAGCTGTAAGTGGACTATTGTGTGGACTAAGAGGTCTTTTGTTTTCAGATCATTTGATGCAGCGACATTTTTCCCAGTGAAATGTCAAGATCACTCTACTGACTACAATGCCTGAGAAGCGTATGTCTTTTCCTCCCTTTTTGCAAAATGATAGGTGAATTATGTAAATGCAGACATCAGTTAAAGCCATATTTACTTTTTACAAGTGTTTACCTTTTATTTTAACGCACTTATCTCTGAAAGGAAATTGCCTGCTGGTGCCATCACTTATCTGCAAGAATCATCTTCACGTTTTGGATGTGTTCTTTACTGGTGCTTATCCTTGGACTCTCACCTTGAGTTTTCTAACTGTAACAGGTTGCTGTTCAAATAGGTATGATGTATCAAATAGGTCCCGCTATATTGAGAATGGCACACAGACCTATTATTAAGGTCTGGAACCCTTTTCTAACCTGCTATATAATTCTTATTTATGTGGTAGTCCCTTTATGCTGATAAAATGAACACACAAAATGCACCACCTTGACAGAACACATAGAAATGAATTAATAATGGCCATTAATCAAATGGAAATGTTTAGTGGCACATCTGATCTTAAGTATAAATTGTGATTCTTCATAGACGGTGTAACAAACTGCAGGCTGCTTCAATGCTTATCTAAAGCGTGTCTACACGCTTGTTGCTCGGACTTCTGGCAAAGTCTGAGCCTGGTTGCTACTGGGATGCTTCTCACTTTGAATTGTGTCATACTGATTTGCCAAATCCGCCGTCGGTGCATATTGTGGTCTCCACCCACCGGGAGACCTGTCTCTGTCTCCCACTGACTCTGTGAGCAGCTGTTTTCAAATTCTGGTCCTTTTCAGATCATTCCCTGCTTTATTCTCATTACCGAGGAGCTTTTAAAACCCATTCTAAAGAATCGCTTCATTGATCGTTTACATTTTATAATCTTCTTTACTTTAGAGAAAAGATAAAACCTGGGAAAATATCCATGCACCATAGAACACTTCATTACACAATTCACAGACATTTTGTCGTGAACAAACTGCATTTAAATGAATTGAGATTAATTGAGAATAATCAGCAAATAATCAAACATTTTAAATCAAAACAATGCAACTGCCATACATTATCCATTGCTAATTACTTAATGCTTTTAGAACATGCTGATTAGCAAAATGGTAGAGGTAATGGTATATGGTATGCAGTATTGTGAACAAGATTGTGATAGATTTTGATTGTGTTTAATTAGCTCTAATTTACAAAGTAATTAATTAATGAAAAGCCATTAAACCAGCCTGATACTTCATTTGGAATGTCCTGGTTTTTATGTGAAGAAAAATGTAAGTATTTATTTTTACATATTAACTATTGAGAAAAGCTCTTTGTGAGTGGTTATGTGTTAGTATGAATGTATGTGCATAAATGCTAGCAGCTAAGGTAATCTTTATGTCAGGAAAAGCGAGACTTAATGCACATCTATAGTTTACTTCTGCTCACCTGGCAGAAGAAGTTTTTTTACATTATTAGAATATTTGTAGTTTCACTATATTATTATTATTATTATTATTATTATTATTATTATTATTATTATTATTATTACAAGAAGCATTCCTGCCACCTGTGGAACTCTGTCATTCCATGTTAAATCACCTCACCTCGTAATAATTTCATGTATAGGTAAATAGATGTATTAATGTTTTGATATGTTAATCAATTTAGTTGTTTGTTTAATAATTATACATTACATCTTCAGCCGAATATTAAAATTTGCATTTGGCACACAACTTAAATTCAAGAGAATTATATAATGATGTTGGGCAGTGTATTTCATTTTAATATCTAATCCAGCGAGTTGCACATTCGATGCAAAGTCTACAACCTGTCAACTCAAACTAAAAAGTGTAAATAGTGTTAGCAGTTTTGCTTTCTCAATTTCTAAATGCATTAATAATAATAATAAAAAACATATGCGGTAAAACGCATTTATTATATTCTTTTCCATATTTAAATTGCAATCAGACAGAAATTTGTCTTAAGATGTTCACGGCACTATAACAACTAATTGATAATTTCTCTCATTTAAATTAAATGGTCTTACGTGCACATTTAGTGGCACTGAAATCTTAATACCGTTAACATGACATTTTAAGCCATTTCTGTGGCCATCAGACCAGCCGCATATTACCACGGAAATGCGCGTGGTGTTCACAAGCATTTAATGACGTCTTTGATAAAACACAAACATTTTGCTTTTCGTCCAAGTGTCAATCCACATTAACGGCAGTATTTATAGCGCGCGAGCCAGACACATTTGTCTCCTAAATCTCTCCATGGAAATTGCGCACGTGCTTCTGCAATACCCATTGCTCAGTAAGAGCTTTGGTTGCATTGAACAGACGACGAATATGCATAATACTCGCGTGATATTGGTTTCTGCTCTTTGTGACAGTTTTCTTCGACCGTTTGGGCACATTCCCATAAGCGCTTATGTGATGTCGCGCCCCTCTCCGACTCGGATTTTTAACGTTTTATGTTTGCTTTCGAGTCCCCCTCTGGTCTCTGTGCTCTATTCACGCCCTAGTCTCAGCTGGTCTAAGTGGGCCAAACCTGAAGAAACCTCCATTTTTGTTTTGTATTCCCACTCTTTCAAATAATCAGTCGTGTGCCAAAAGTGTCCCCTTGTTTTTACGCGTGCCAGTCACCTGCCGTCTGCTTCGCTCTTCTCTTTCTCAATGCTGCTTTTCTCTCTCCAATTCTTTTGACTTTCTGCGGTCTGGATCCCCAATGAGATTCTGATTGGGTACATATTGAGACCTCTATTGTCCTTCATGGGCTGTACTACGCTAATTAAATTTTATCCAGCCATATAAACCCATCTCTCTCCTCCACGCTCCCAATTGAGCTTTCTAACCCAACTTTCCAGCCCCTATGAATCAGGTGTTCACTGAGTCAAATCAATAGAAAAAACATTTGCAAATCTCTATTATTATGGGATTTTTGTCTCCTTTCTGTTCTGATAGAAGCACCGTGAAACAGCTTGCAGCTTTGTGCAACCGAGGCGCTCGGGGCAGAAGAAGGCCATGAATGCAAAAGGAATTACGCACGGCAGCAAGTTTCTTTATCGTCCCGTTATTGGACTCACAATTCTTTCACGCCATTTTTTGCATGCGATTATGTCATTGAATATTAATTTACCGTCTGTTAATTGTCAATGCATGCTTTCATTTAGGATACAACGTCTGTCGCCTCTTGATATACAACTTTTGCATTAGTTAGTTACATAAGACATACGACTCTCTTCCCCGTTTTTTAAACATGATTTAGTGTGAAATCGCTTTTTCTAAGAACGTCCCGAAATTAATCGATATCAACGAATGAATGCCAATTTAAAATCAGACATTCCAAATCAATAGGATACACTGTATAAAAGAAAGTTAAATCACATTCGCCTGTCAGTGCCATTATAGACATTTGTTAAATCAGATCTGATCATATTGTTTAATATTCGTTTGTATTAGCTTTTAAAATTGCTGAAAATAATTTAGGAGTTTGTAAAAGTCCAAAATCTGTCTTTTGGATTTTATCTTTCAATTCTGCAATCTTATGAGACGCTTCTTTTTCTTCTTCTTCTTCTTCTTCTTCTTCTTCTTCTTCTTTCTTTCTTTCTTTCTTTCTTTCTTTTCCGTTAATAGACTATTTTAACGTTTCCATAATGACAACCGTTTTCTGTTTGCATCTTTCACTCCAGGCAAAGTTTTCCCCTATTTATTAAACCAATAGTAGTGCAGTAAAAACAAATCAATCTCTAGTTGTGCAAATCCAATTCAACAGGGAGGGTCAGATCTTGAAGAAGGGGGTTGGGTTGGGTTGGGTTGCGTTTGGGTTGTTAGCCCGCAAAAGCAGCTGTTGAGTCCTAATCTTTTTTCTTGCCCTATCACTCACCTATATTCTCCTCGGCGCTCTCCTCGCATCTCTCTTTGGAAGTTCTCGCTCGCGGCTTATAGTGGCTCTCCCCACTCGCCAGACCCCATCCATGTCCAGATTTTTTTCGGGCCATCCCCTTGTACTTATCTCAAAGAAAAGAAGAGTGCATGGATGTCAAATTGCCCTCAAAACACCATGAAAGATTGATTTGCAGCACTTTTCATTCAGCCGGCATTATTTTGAAGAGAGCTGAATAGGAAACCCGCAAGCCGGGGAAGGAATAAAGATGTCCTCCCAGTTGGAATGGGGGGAAACTGCCCATTTTGTCTCAGTCCATCAACCCCGGAGAAAGAGGGGGGAAAGGCAATGGGCTATTCAGGGGGAAAAAGCCCATATACACCGCAAACAATACTAAAAGACTTTAAATTAACATCCATGAATATTAAATTACTTCGGCCTGAAAAAGATCGAATAAAAGATATACTTGACCCAGACGGCTCTGCATATTTGCGTACTCCAAAGCACATCATTAAAACCTATTCAGTTTGTTTATGCGATTTTAATTTCGATATGATTACTGAATTGTGTACAAAGAACCCTATTAATATCAGAAAAAGCAGAAATGCAAAGTTCAGCTATCTGTGACATGTGACGTGAAAATACGCGTTAATTAATTGTAAATTCATGTTAATAGGCTATATTAAATTCATAATACATTATTATAACTATTAGGCTAATAAAATGATGAAGGCTATGCACAAAATAAAGAGAACATTTTAATATAACAGCTCAATCATCTGCATCACTTTCGGGCAAACTATGTGAAAGACCAAAGCCAATGTTTCTATAGATTCTGGTTATTTGTGATATTTTTTACGCGTAAATCAGCCCTAATTAAAACATAATTAAAAACGAACGTAATTCGTTTCAGCAAAGTTAGCTCAATCAACTCGTTTTTGACCATGGTTCATGACTCGTCTTTGCTGAGAGTAGGCTAAGTTATGTCTCATGTCTCAGGTTTGCTTCTCGCTTTTCCATGCCAGAAGCGCTGTAAAGTGGATGCGCGCAAACAGCTTGTTATTTTATCCAAGACGTGGTTGTTGGATCCTGAACCTCTACACACACACACACACACACACACACACACACACACACACACACACACACACACACACACATTGTTCCCCCCTTCCTCACCCACCCCCCTCAGGAGTAACCACTCAATAAAGAGTGTGGCGTTTTTTCTCCTCTGGTTGAACAAGTCTGAAGAACACAAGGGGAGGGTCATTAATAACTAATTACCGTGGGTCAGAACTGACGCATATAAAGCCAACCGGGACCGTGGAAAGGCGCAACATTCTCTCAACACTTAGCGAGACGAGCGCAGACTGATAGCTATTGCATCGGCTCGAGACTGATGTTATATTGGCGTCATCGTCTATATATTTGGGTTAATTATTTGGCCTCATTAAAAAGCAAGGGGATATTTTCGTGCATCTGTCATCATGGGTTCAGTGCTACCTGCAGATGCTTTGGTTCTGAAGGCTGGATTTAAGCAGCAGACTCTGGCCCTGTCCGACATCATCACGTCGGACATCCTGCACAGTTTCCTGTACGGCCGCTGGAGGAACGTGCTGGGGGAACACCTGTTCGAGGAGAAGACCCCCACTGTCAGCCCCAAAACAGCGTTCACCGCAGAGGTCCTGGCGCAGTCATTCTCAGGAGGTGAGTCCATCACATTTCACATTATTGAGTAAAATGATTGGATAGAGCCTAGCCTATAGGCCGACTTTTGCAATGGAATCATTTGTATACAGCATATTTAACTATTCGTCAGTTTTTGCACGTTATCCATTAAATTAACTTTATGAAATATAATTCGAAATTTGTATTTATCCAGCATTATTTCTTTTATGAAAATCAATCAGGATTTAAGAATTTCCACAGTCACTTCTACACACTGGGAAAGTGTTGGCATCTATATAGGCTATATATATATATATATATATATATATCACTTTTATAAAAACATTTAATTTAGATGTCAACACATGAAGCATTTTTCCCTATATATATATATATATATATATATATATATATATATATATATATATATATATATATATATATATAATAATATAATTTAACATATCTGACTCTACTAATTTTAATAATTAACATTTAACCATATTTTACACCGGTTGCCACTGAATAAGCTTAATTAGGCTATTAAAATCATGAGGGTAGCCTACCGTTGTGCTTGACCTGAGAAAGTTGCGATTGAATCCAAGACCTTGGATTGAGAAAATCCCGTCATTCATCGGGACAATCCCCACACCCCCGCGCTGACACCTTTTCTTCCCGCAGTCGCATTTCAAGTTTTCCGTCCCGCTGTTAATATGCCGTGAAAGCTAATTCTACCGCTATTCACACCATGTCAAGCAGCTAATCTCCTTTTCTGCGTTTTGTCACAAATTCCTGGGCCGTTTAAAGGAGGGTCTCGTTTCTTTCAGCGCACATTTAGTGCTACAAAGTTTCTGAAAGGATCATGAATACGGAATAAGCTATGAATATATAGCCTTCTCACATTCAAAGCGGAACAAATCGCTAAATTCATTGACTAAATGAAGCATTTGACATTTATTTGAGTCTCGTCTTATGACGATCTAGATGTAGCCTTACTAAAGCGTCGTTTCTTTCCCCCCGAACACATTCCTTTATACACCGTACAAAAAGAAATGGCAATTGTATACGGGAAGATGATGCAATGGGAAAAAAAATCAGGATTTTGAACTTAATGTTGGCCTACCCTGATCTTCTACTTGCATTTTTCTTTAAACAGATTGCATCTATTCAAGTTCATTTATTTCCAAGTTAGCTTTGTATTTGTTTACTAGTTCTCTAAATTAAACTTGCATCCAACGTTATCTAAACGGCACACTTATAGCCTACTTTTTGTGCCGCTTTTCCTCTCCAGAGGTCCAGAAGCTCTCTAGCTTAGTGTTGCCAAGTGAAGTCATCATAGCGCAGAGCTCCATCCCGGGAGAAGGCCTTGGCATCTTCTCCAAAACCTGGATAAAAGCCGGCACCGAGATGGGTCCCTTCACTGGCAGGGTCATATCTCCCGAACACGTCGATCTCTTCAAGAACAACAATCTCATGTGGGAGGTATGTGCAACAGGTGTCGCATTAGCTCGGTTTTTAGGATTGTAGCCTCACAACCTTTGATGCCACGTCAGAGATTAATGGGAAGCTTTTGTTTGTCCTAGGTTTTTAATGAGGATGGCACGGTGCGCTACTTCATCGATGCCAGTCAAGAGGATCATCGCAGCTGGATGACTTACATCAAATGCGCGCGCAATGAGCAAGAACAGAATCTGGAGGTTGTGCAGATCGGAAGCAGCATATTTTACAAAGCAGTAGAGGTGCGTCTAGTAACTATATATATTTTTATTTGTATTAGTGGAAGATGGAGGGAAGATGTTCCCCCTGAAGAACAATTTAATTTTAAATTGTAACATATTGAGATATAAGTTTAGCATGCACTGGGAAATAAATAGCAACATTAGTTGTCATAGCACAAAATAAAAACATTATGAAAAGGGGCGTCTTCCCCAGTATTCTTAATTTCATAAATTTTTCAGATGATGATAATGTACTTGTTGCTTGCATACATTTATACATTTGTATGCCCTCGTTGACAGACCATACCTCCAGATCAAGAGCTGCTTGTGTGGTATGGGAATTCCCACAACACTTTCCTGGGTATCCCGGGAGTCCCTGGCACAGAGGAAGAACTGCAGAAGAAGGGTAAAAATGGTGAGTTTACTTAGTTGCTTCAGGGCTATGGTGGGTTTCAGGTGGCAAAGATAAGGCAGATCTTTATCACAGGATTACAATAGCTCTAGTTAAAACCCCATTAGCATCTCTTTAAACTTCTGTGTGCTGACCGAGCTCTTTCCTCACCCCACAGATGAATTCCACCTATGCGAAACCTCCTCCGCCACCGCCCTCTCCGCTGCCAGTCGCATGCGCTGCGTCATCTGCCACCGCGGCTTCAACTCTCGCAGTAACCTGCGCTCCCACATGCGCATCCACACACTGGACAAGCCCTTCGTCTGCCGTTTCTGCAACCGTCGCTTCAGCCAGTCCTCCACCCTCCGCAACCACGTGCGCCTGCACACCGGCGAGCGCCCCTACAAGTGCCACGTCTGCCAGAGCGCATATTCCCAGTTGGCAGGGCTGCGGGCGCACCAGAAGAGTGCCAGGCACCGGCCGGCCATCACAGGTACTGTCGTGGGGCTGCAGGCCCATTCACCCCCTCCTCCACCTCCTCAGCTGGCACAGGTCCCTCACCCGGCCTCATTGATGCATCACATACCCACCATGGTGCTTTGAGAGGGCACGATGCACTCGATTGTCTCAGATGTTCACAGTCTCACAGGCGAATCTTCATTGCTGCTGGCTCATGTGTAGAAGTGTGTCTATGTGGAGCCGGTCCTGTTGAGAACTCTTACCGTTAGTGGATGCTTTGTGGTTTGCTGCCCTAAAGGAGAAGAAGAGATCAGATATGATGAGCAAGGCCTGTACAAACTCAGTTTTGACAGCATTGAAGTGGATATGGCCGTAGAAGGGCTGTTTTGTACATTCATGTTGAATTCTTATCATCGCCAGAACTACACAGTGATGGCTCTTAAAAGTTCATTTTCTCTGGGCTTATTTTGATCTAACTGTTCAAACATTAGGCTATAAAATGCCATTTAAGACGATCACTAGTCAGTGTATCTTTTATTCATATTTGCATGCAGTATTGCTTTGTCCCATGACATTTCAAGCCACATCACTCCCTCCTTACACTTTAGCCTCATAAAAGTATTGAGAATGTAACAGAGAGACTGAGTCTCTTTACAATCCGACATCAACCCTGTGGCAACTCCTTGAATGTTTTACTGGTTTTCAATGTAGGAGATACAATGGGACCAAGCACCACTTAGTGACCGATTTGTGTCTATACAACCGAATCAGAGAAGTGGAGCTCAAAGCATGTTGATTGTGAATGGAAAATGTATGAAGTATGTAAAGGAATGTAAATATGATTTAAAAATGTACTTCCAAAAACTTGGAATAGTCACTTTATCTGTGTATGTATGTAAAGATTAAAGTATTATTACAAAACTGGGTTCTATTATATAATGTATACTATGTTTGCTGGGGTATTCACCTTAAATGATCAATAAATAATTAGTCACTTATTAAACTGTGTAGTTATTCATTTTGGTTGGTTTTGATGGCAACATCTCGAATGAAGGGTTGTGACTTTTTAGGCAGATGTAAATGTAAATTGTCTCACGCAAAACATGCTACAAAATTGCAACATATGCAAACCAAATCCATTCAACAACTTGGCTCAGACTCAGCTTATCAATGACAGCATTCCCAGTTACCCATAAGAGTATGGCTGATGTACTGTTTAAAGAAACTCTCTTGCACAAGAATTAAAAACCCCACTGCAAAGCAAATATTTCCAGTAAGTAAATAGATCTATGTTCACCGTTTCTTTTACAGACTTGCACAATGACGGAGTAAACTGCAGGTCAGCATTGCTCAATCAAATGTTAAACTCTCACAGAAAAACGTAATAAATAGGATCATCATGATCTGTGTTTTTTCTAGTTATCAGATCTGAACTACTGCTGTACTTTCTCACATTTTGTGTTCATTTTGGTTTCTAATATTAAAGACAGAAGAACCTCCACAAATGTTTTTTTTTTGTAACTCAATCAAGACAAATAAGGTAATAATTAACTCTAAACAAGCACAGTAGATGATCAGTTGTCTCACAACCACTGAGCAACTAAACCGTCTATAATGGCACGAATATTCTGGATCTGCATATTTCATCTCCTTGTGTGCAATAATGCTGCGGAAAAATCGTAAGTTGCAAGTTTACTTTCATTTCAAATTCACTGCAATTTGTTGTCCAATCAGCAACATTGTTAAACAGAAAAATAGAACTTTATCAAGCCTCGCTTTGTCTGAATAATCCCTCATGTCTGTTTGTAAAAAGAGTATTTATACTTGAAATAAACTGTCCTCTTTTATGCCTCTGCTACTGAATCAGACCCAATTTGATCTTGTTCTGCAGATATCTAATCACTGCACCTAAACTCCTGCGACTCGATGCCTTTGAGAAAGTGGTGGTACAGTTGTTTGGCTATGATCAGGAAACCAAAGTGGATCTTTACCTAACGAGAACGCTGGCATTAAATGATCAAACATATGCAGTTCAGTCCCTGAAGCTCAATGCCCAGAATAAATATCAAGCTGCAGCTACTTTACGGGTAGGGCTGCAAATGTAGCACTTTTTTATTGGAAAATACTGTATTAACGTTCCAAACATTTTGTTGTTGTTGTTGCTTTCTACTTTTGCAAGATCATTATTGTTGTTTAGAGTTTTTCATTATTAATTATATTTAGAGTTCAAGGACTGGATTTTTGTAGTTTTTTTTTTTTTTGATGAGTGATATCTTAAAAAAATCGGCCCTGAAAAAAATCTTCTTTCTCTTGTATTTAGATAATGCCTCAAGACTTCCCTAAGGAGGTCAACTTTGTCTACCTTCAGGCTATTTCTGGTGGCTTCAATAAACATCAAAAAATTCCAGTTACTACTGTCAACGGTTTTCTCTTTATCCAGACTGACAAGCACCTATACACACCTGAACAGGAGGGTCAGTATGATATAATCTATTAAAGTAGGTGTGTGTGTGTGTGTGTGTGTGTGTGAGCGTGTATTTATCACTTTGTGGGGACCAAATGTCCCCATAAGGATAGTAAAACCCGAAATGTTTGACCTTGTGGGGACATTTTGTCGGTCCCCATGAGGAAAACAGCTTATAAAGCATACTAAATTATGTTTTTTGAAAATGTAAAAATGCAGAAAGTTTTCTGTGAGGGTTAGGTTTAGGGGTAGGGGTAGGTTTAGGGGATAGAATATAAAGTTTGTACAGTATAAAAACCATTATGTCTATGGAAAGTCCCCATAAAACATGGAAACACAACATGTGTGTGTGTGTGTGTGTGTGTGTGTGTGTGTGTGTGTGTGTGTGTGTGTGTGTGTGTGTGTGTGTGTGTGTGTGTGTGTGGAGGTATACCTGCATTAACGGGGCCAAAAATGGGGACATCCTCTTAATGGAGGAAAACCTAACACCACCTGCTTTATGGGGACATCTAAATAAACATATTATACAGTGTTTAATGAAAATGAAAAAAAGCAAAACTTACAAACCTATGTCATTTTAACTTTTTGTTTTCACAGTAAAAGTGCGTGTTTACTCTGTCAACGAGGAGCAGAGAAAATCTAACCGGCCTGTTATCCTCACATTTATAGTAAGCATCCCTCTTCACTACCCAGACCCGGCTCCACAAGGGAGCGTGGGTGGTCCTAGCTCACCCAATCATGAGCTTGGCCCACCTTGACAATCACACCCACACCCATCCTTCCAAATGTTCGGCCCACCCGGAGGGTCCTATGGCCCACCTTACATCTTAGAGCTGGGGCAGGGCCTTTCACCACCTCATATTCACATGATTATTGTAATGCAAGAACATGGACATGACCAATAAGTTATGTAAATACATACATGGGAATGTTCAATATGAGTGCAGTATAGAGTTGGCGGAAACAGTTATCTTTGCAAGCAGAAGTGATTTTTTTATTTTCTGAATTTATGATAGCTTTTACACATATTTTTTCAAATTACTTACTATTTTATATATTGTGGTGTGTGTTGTTTGTATTGTTGTTTTTAATTGTTGTTTTTGTATTGTATGTCCTTGTGTCACTTATACAGGGTAGCAATTGCAGTTTCATTGTCCCAGACAATGACAATGAAGCAGGGCCGTAACCACAATATTTACATTTACATTTATGTATTTGGCAGGCGCTTTTATCCAAAGCGACTTACAGAGCCCTTATTACAGGGACAATCCCCCTGGAGCAACCTGGAGTTAAGTGTCTTGCTCAAGGACACAATGGTGGTGGCTGTGGGGATCTAACCAGCGACCTTCTGATTACCAGATTGCCAGTTATGTGCTTAGACCACTACACCACCACCTCTCTATACACTGAGGGTAAAATTTGGGCAAAGTAAAATTTTGACTGCGCTCAGTAGTCTACCACCGCTCGTCAATGTAATTTGAGATAGCCAATGAAATCGATGAAGGCGTGACTCAAGTTTAAGACGCTAAGTGGAAACCTCACGGATTATCCCAGCACAACACAGCACGCATGCGTCAGTGTCAGCAGTTCAGTTTAAGAGTGTATGTGATTTGAATATAATTCATAATTTTGAATGTGAAAACATTAACGGAGCATTTTACAGCATGTCAGGCTTAAGACAAAGAAAAGAAATTGTGCTTTTAAGTTTCGGCAAGGACGGTGTCATATACTCTTAATGAAATTTAAAATCATTAAAATAATTTATTTGTCTTTAATTAATTCTGAATAATGTACAGCATCTCCAAAATTCTACTTTTAAAAGAGACATTTTATTTTGAGGATGTCGTGTCAGGTTTGTGCTCAAAAAATGAGCCACCAGTTAGAGTAGTTCACCTAAAAATGGAAAATGTACTTTTATTCACTCTTTTAATCTCCCTTATTTAGTTAAAAACCATATGCTGGAGTTTTCTTGGAACATAAAAATAGATATTTTAAGTAGCTTTGTCCCATAGAAAAACAGTTTATAGTGAGCAGGAAAAAGGACAAAAACTATAAAGCACTATTAAAGGTTCAGTATAAAGACATCACTGTGGTGGCTGTGGTTCAGGTGGTAGAGCGGGTCGGCTGGCAATCAGAGGGTTTGCGTTTTGATTCCCGGCCCACACGACTCCTCATGTGTCCTTGGGCAAGACACTGAACCCCAAGTTGCACCCAATGGCAGGCTAGCACCTTGCATGGCAGCTCTGCCGCCATTGGTGTATGAGTGTGAGTGTGAATGTGGGTGTGAATGGGTGATTGGGACACAGTGTAAAGCGCTTTGGTAACCTCTAAGGTAAAAAAAGCGCTATATAAGTGCAGATCATTTACCATCACCATAACAGTAGTCCATATGAAAAGTGCATTATATTCCAAACTTTCTGGGGCCATAGAAAAGCTTAATGTTGTATGGACTACTTTTATGGTATTTTAATGATGATTTTTTTAATGATTTGATTTTTCAAAAAATCAAATCAGAAAAATGATTTTTTTCTCTTTGGACCTTGACAGCATTGGTCAATATCATCTATTTTTAGATGGAAAAGATTAAAGGGGGTGGGGGACTAAAACAGGCAAATTGCTGCAATGCAGACACAGAGTCTGTCTTGTACTGTTTGAACTTTAAAAATACATGTATCTTTTAAGACCAAAAATTATAACATTTTGTGACTTTATCGCATTTCAAGCCTTAATTCAGAAAAGTATTGCATTCAGAGCTTTACTATATTAAAGGACAAAAGAGGACCATTATATTTGTGACATCAACACATGTGATCCTCCCACCCCCATTGAAATTAAGTACTCTTAATCTCTTAATATCAACTATAATTTCTATATGGCAACATTGTTTCAAACCCCTTTTAGGACCCTGTTGGCATCAAGGTTGAAATGATTGATTTGACAGATATCCGTGGAGCAAAACCACTTCTTCCTCCTTTCAAAATACCTCTTAAACCAACGTAAGAAACATTTCTTTTAAACATGTATAGCTGACAATATATTTAGATTGATATGATGTTTAGTTTAGAGAATTATTTTGGAGTAATAGTGAAACCCTGCTAAAAAGACCAGCTCACACCTGCAGCAGGTTGAGCCTGGTTTATGCTGGTTATGGTGCTGGTCTACCTGGTAGACCAACATATCCACTCTTTTTACCTGTAAAAATGCAAATCAATCAGCATGATCTTTATGCTAAAGCTTGTTGACCAAGGAACTCTCACTGGTTTATTTGGATGGTGTTTTTTATAGGCACTGTGTGTTTTAACTGCATTTCAGTTTACTTAAAATGTTAATCTCATCAGTTTTGGAATCTGGAAAATTGTTGCCAGCTATGCTGAGACTTTTCAAACAACTGCCACTGCTGAATTTGAGGTCAAGGAATATGGTAAGACCTTTGTTTCTTGACCAAGTGTTATGTAGGTGATCAAAGTTATTTTTTGTTTTACCTATATAGTGTAAAATCATGTTAATTTTCTCAGTGCTGCCCAGCATTTCACTCCAAATTGTGCCTGAAGCAAACTACGTCAGTGCTGAGAACATTGAGTCTTTCCCGTTGAAGATTTTAGCCAAGTGGGTTTCCCTGTTCTGTGTAACATATGTATAAAGTTCAGCTCATGTTTATAATTAATTGAGGACTACTTATCTAGATGGGTTGCTGGTGATGTAAATAACTCTTATTCATGTAAATGTATGGAGACAGGTATGTCCATGGAACACCAGTTAGTACAGCGGAAGTGTTCTTGAGATTTGGGTACAGTTCTCCAGAAAAAACTGTCATGATCCCCTCAACATTTTATAAATATGAGGTAAAGTCCGTGTTTCCTTCATCAAAGCATGGCTTTTAATGTGAGTTCAGAAAATAAAAAAGTTCAGCTGGACATTGTTTTTAAACTTTTTTTTAGATGAGAAATGGAAAGCTGGAAGTTAGTCTAAATATCAAGTCAGCTCTGTCAAAGGTGCCTGATGGGCCTCAGCAACTGAGTGACATGGGTGAAAACAGCTTTCTTCATGTGACAGTTTTACTGCAGGAGACAACTGGTAGGTCTATCAGTTATCATTTGTTGCGAGTTCCTCAGACACAAGATAAAAGTGTTGAGCATAATTTAATGTGACTTGTTTTGCAAGTTACATTAAATTATTGGACCTTTTCTCATCATCAGGTGGTCTCTCCCAGCAGGCTGTGCTCTCGAATGTGAAATTTGCACAATCTCCCTTTATCCTGAGTCTGGTTGCAACCCCTCCTTTCATAAAACCAGGCTTACCATACCCTATTAGAGTAAGATAACTGCATTTGCTGCATTTATATATATATACGTAAATATATGCACTGTTTAAATGTCTCATCCATTGGAATATTTTTTATCACTTTCCCCCATAGGTCTTGGTTCAAGATCCATTGGGTGTACCGGTAAAAGGTGTGCCAGTCAAGGCAAGGGCAACTATAACTACAGCTAACAATGAACAGGAAGAGCTCAAATTCTTAGGGCATCTGGATACAATAACAGTGACAAGTCAGAAAGATGGAATTGTTTATTTCATCAGTAACATACCTGATAAAGTACAAAAAGCTGAATTCAAAGTGAGTATGATTGTGTCCTCTTTCAACATAGAAAGCAAAGTACATTTCCAACTAGTTAAATGAGTGATTACTTTCAGAAGCCATAAATTATGTAGTGGTTGGCCAGGTTGCTAAAGAGGAGCAATTACATTTTGGTGCATTTGACAAAGTAGCAGCTTAACATTATGGTGATTCTGTATATGTGCTAAATATACATTCTCATTTCAGTTTGAGACAGCAGATGATTCTTGGACAAGTGCTGAACTTACACTAAAGGCTGAATCGTATGTGTCGATTAATCATCGTTACCTGCACATCGATTTACCATCGGAATCTGCAGAATTTAAAGTTGGACAGTATATTAACGTCAACATTTACTTTCTTTATCGTGACTATCTTTCCCTGAAGACCTTTAGTTACCAGGTAGAACCACACACATTTGTTGAGTCATCTGAATGTCTGTAGAAACTACAGCTGAATTGCATTGCTTGTAGTCACTGTGGTTGCATTACTGTTACAATACATTTTTTATGCAGTTCATTGGTCATTGCTAAACATTCAAAATAGCCTCAGTGCCTTTTTTTTCTAATTTCAGTGTTTCTACTTTCATCTATGGCAGTGGTTCCCAAACATGTTGCCGCCAGGGATGGCTATGGGTGCCGAGAAATTTCTGCTCAGTTTAATATTATAATATTTAAAAACCATCAGTTAAAAGTACCATCAAATCCGACAATTAAATGTGCTTCTTGACATGATACGAATGTAAACACAGACATTAGTGCCTTACGGGAGTGTTGACAGAAGAGACAAAAAATCTGCGCCATCTTTATGCGATATTAATGTAAGCCATTAATGTATATGTGATGCAGACAGGACAAAAATCTTGTATCAAAATATAAAATCTCTGTGTTGTGTAAATGCAGTCTAATAGACATGCTGAAGCTTTTATATGCCTATTGTTAATTAATCTAACAACAATATTGACAAGAAAAAGAGAAAAAACTCACCGTCCAATACATTTCAATAACATGTACAATGACTGTACTGAATCTTTATTAATGGATATCTAATAATCAGATACAGTACATTTGTTCTATTTTTCATTGAATTACTTTTTTAACATTTTTATATCATAATTCTTTAATTATTAATTGCTGCTGTTCTAAAATCTAAAAGCACTGCTGAATCTGTTTTCTATTTTATGACTCTATTTTATTACTAGATCTTGAATAATTACTTTAAAAACTTGAAGGCATGTTTAGGAGAAACTCTTGATGGTTACATTTTTTTACATTTATAATAATATAGTATTATACTTTTTTTTTAAAACATATTTGTTTATTTTAATATATTTTGTTCAATGGTTGGTCGTGGGGGAAAAAAGCACTATGAAGGTGTGCCTCAGTTTAAAAAAAATTTGGGAACCACTGGTCTATGGTTTGAGTAATCTTATCAAGTACAGAGTGTAATATTTTTGTTTAAAGTCAAATTATTAAACCCTAAGGCAATACGAATTACACATAATAAATACAAATTGCTCAACACATTAATATGTCATTGTTTTGTAGCCCGGAGAATAACTTACTGTTTACTTCATGCAAAGAATGACATTAAAAATGACACAATCTTTTCTACCTCAGGTCATCTCAAGAGGAAAAGTTGTGAAGTTTGACACAGTTGATCGTGTCAGTGACAAGATTCAGAGCCTTAACATTCTTGTGACCCCTGAAATGGTGCCATCTGCTCGCCTACTGGTGTACTACATCCTGTATGGGCAGGAACATGCTGAACTTGTGGCAGACTCTGTGTGGATTGATGTTAAGGCTAACTGTGTGAATAATTTAAATGTAATGTCATTTTCTCTCTCATTATTAGTTCTTCTGTTTTAAATTACTTATACTCTATACACTAAAAAAATATTTTAGCCTATTTGTAAGATTTACACATTTCATTTTAATGGAAATGAATTTCAGCTCTTTGTTTTTTTATTAAATATTACTCAATATTTATTAATAAATATTGTTATGAAACTGGAATATATATAATAAATATTAAAAAAATAAAACAATATGATGGAAGTATTTCAGAATTAAACAAAAGCAGACAGAAATGACAAAACACCTCTCTTCTTCCCCTGTTCTGCTTGCTAAACCTTTTTACATTGTCACATTTCATAATTTGTATTAATTGCCAGTTAAACTTTAAACTAATGTGAATATAAATGATGGCCTAAATAAAATGTATGTTGTATGTGTATTTTTCAGGTGGAACTCTCAACTCTCAACACACAGCAAAGCTACAAACCCAAAGATAAGCTTCAATTAAGAGTGTCAAGTAAGAATACCAGAGATGAGACCCTTGTGGCCTTGTCTGCTGTAGACACAGCACTGTACAACCTAAAACCAAACGATAAGGACCCACTGAATAAGGTATAATAGCAAATTTGTTCAAAATGAAATAACATACTTTTTGTTAACTGCTGTATTCTTTAACATCTTTGAATCAACCTGAATAAATTAGGGTACATCAGCAAAACTGCTTTTAATGATTAGATCAGGTAGAAATAGCTCGCAATTTTAGGTTACCAATTTGATGTCAAATGTCTATTTGTTGCAGATACTGCAACATATTGAGAAAAGTGACTTGGGTTGTGGAAGAGGAGGAGGCAAAAATAATGCTGATGTGTTTGACCGCGCCGGACTTATGTTCATTACCAATGCAAATGCCGAGACCTCTAGTGCAGGTACATGCTAACTTAGATTTAGTTTATTAAATCTAAGCTAACTTAGTTTATTGAGTGTATGTATACACTGGTGGCCAGAAGTTTGGAATAATGTACAGATTTTGCTCTTATTGAAAGAAATTGGTACTTTTATTCACCACAGTGGCATTCAGCTGATTACAATGTACAGTCAGGACAATAATAAGATGAAAAATTACTATTACAATCTGAAAAGAATATTCAGAACATCTTAAACCACATCAAAGAGTTCTCATCAAATAATCCTCCACGTGCAGCAATGACAGATTTGCAGATCCTTGTCATTCTAGCTGTCAGTTTGTCCAGATACTCGGGTGACATTTCACCGCACATTTCCTGTAGCACTTGTCATAGATGTGGCTGTCTTGTCAGGCACTTCTAACGCACCTTACAGTCTATCTGATCCCACAAATGCTTAATGGGTTTAAGATCATAACACACTTTTCCAATTATCTGTTGTCCAATGTCTGTTTCTTTGCCCACTCTAACCTTTTCTTTTTCTTTTTCTGTTTCAAAAGTGTCTTTTTCTTTGCAATTCTTCCCATAAGGCCTGCACCCTTGAGTCTTCTCTTTTGTACATGAAACGTCATGGTTACTGTTGTAACCTCCGTTCCCCGAGGGAAGGAACGAGACGGTGTGTCGAATGAAGTGACACAAGGGGTCTTCCTGGGATGCCAAATGTACCTCTGAACCTGAGAAAATGTCAAGTTGGCAGACAGAATTTGCATGCCCCGCCCCGGACATATGGGTATAAAGGGAAGCGGGGCAGCGAGTGCCAGTCAGGATTTTGCACTGAGGAGCCGAAATAACGTATGGCCGTTTACAGTGGTAGGTCTAGTGCTGTGGCAGGAGGGACACAAAGTCTCGTTCCTTCCCTCGGGGAACGGATGTTACAAGAGTAACCATGACATTCCCCTTCTGTCACTCACTCGACGTTGTGTCAAATTAAGTGACACAAGGGGTCCCATATAAAAATGCCACGCACTGACCATGTTACGTGAACTGCTGAGACAGGTGCAAGCAGGCTACTGCGTGCTAGAGGCAACTGTGTCGGCTGCATGTAGCCCTCCCCAACGCCCCCAAAGAGGTGTCACATACAGACCTTAAGTTCCCTGCACCCCTGAGGGGGGGAACAGGCCCTACATGACTAGCATGTGAGAAAGCCCGGCAGCCGTGCCTTTTCTCTCACTATGTCTCTCACATAGGATGTGAAGCGGCTGGGGCTATCTTAACGCTATGAAATGCGTAGGGGAAGGCGGTCTTTCCCGGTCCTATTCTTTCAGGGGGAAAAGACCCTGCGGAGGCCACATCCTGCCCAGTCTAGGAGGAGGTAACATGTGACAAATACACCATGAGGGTTGTGAAGCCGTACATGGGAAATGGAGCGGTGGTAGGTCCAGCCTAATGAGGGGGGACTCTACAAGCATGGCGACCGGGGCAGCGGGGCCCAAGGGAAACGCGGGTCCGTCTACAGGGGGACCGTACCGAGGGAAATACATCACAGGGAGTTTGCCTGAAAAGGGAACTAAGGGACCTCAGTACAGAGCACCTGTGACTCATGGAATTGGAGCTAACACCGCTGAAACGAGGCGGGGGCCGGGCGAAATGAATCGCATAGCCTAGTCAGATGGTCCTGGCCAGCCAGCGCGACGGATTGGGAGGTGAAAGCCAGGCATCCAAACTCCGCGCGAGGGGCACTAACGGGACGATAGCTTTTGACATACCAGGCGGGGCTTCGCGGCGGGTGGGAGCAGGTAATAGCGTGTCAGGAGGCAGAAGAGCATCCTGAGGCTGAGTCTGGGGAGCCAGGACTGTAGAGTTTTGGGGCCGGGGTGCTGTGAGAACTGCACGCACCGGCTGAATGACCCAGGGAAAATCGCTCTTTATTGAGAATGTGGGTGCCCCAGCCCGGAGGCGGTGTGGCAAATGAAACAAGGATTCTCCTCCCAGCCCTCCACCGGGGGACGGAGTGGTCTTGGTACCAGCTCCGGAGCGAACATCTGATTGCCTGGGTCGCCCGTCTCAGGAGCGCTTCGGAGCTTTCCTGGTCCTGAAAGGGGTCCTGGAGATGGGGTGTGTACACCGCCTGCGAGGTGCTCAATGCTGGGGCTGAGAGCTGGGCCCAGGTTGACCATGTTCAGCCAGAGGTGACGTTCCTGGACCACGTTGGTGGCCATCGCCCGCCCGAGTGCCTGCGCTGTGACCTTCGTTGCTCTGAGAGCGAGGTCGGTGGCAGAGCGCAGTTCCTTCAGCAAGTTGGGGTCGGAACTACCCAGGTACAGATCTTTGAGTGCCTTGGCTTGGTGAACTTGCAGGAGAGCCATGGCATGGAGGGCAAAGGTGGCCTTTCCGGTGGCGCTGTAGACTTTCGAGGTCAGTGATGACTTCATTCTACAGATTCTGGAGGGGAGTATCGGGTGGTCCTGCCAGGTGGCGGCGTGGATCGCAACCGCTCTGTCAGGGTAGTGAGAGCGGATGAGAGCAGGGGTTGGTTCCGGGCAGTAAAAGGTGCCCTCCCCGACCGCGTCAGCTCGTTATGCACTTCCGGGAAAAACGGAACCGGGGGGGCGGGGGCGTGGCAGCTTTTATGACCGTCAGAAGTGTAGAGAAATCAACCGCATCCAGGAACTATACAGAGGCGGAAAGACATCTATAAAAAGACACGTCCTGAAAAGGACGTTCAACGCCTGCTGTGTATTGCTCTTTTATGAGTGGGAACTCAAACTCTTTTAGAGGAAATAAACTCTTTTTAGGAGGAGAAACACTCTTTCAGGCAATTAAAGCGCTGTTGAAGCGCCCAGGGGTGTAAACTGCACAGCGTGCAGAGAGAGAGAATGCCAGCCGGAAACACGCCGTAGATCCAACAGCAGTGCTTATCGCCAGTAGAGGTGAGTGAAACAGTGGTGAACTCAGCTTGCTGTTGCACAACCGTTCGGCTCTGAAGAAATATTCTGACTGGCACTCGCTGCCCCGCTTCCCTTTATACCCGTATGGCATGCAAATTCTGTCTGCCAACATGACATTGGACTTTTTTACTTCGACGCACAAGTTCAGAGGTACGTTTGGCGTTCCAGGAAGACCCCTTGAGTCACTTCATTCCACAACGTTGAGTGAGTTACAGAAGGGGAACTGGTGTTGAGTGGGTAGAATTAAATGAAGCTGTCAGCTGAGGGCATGTGAGGTGTCTCTGATGTACTTATCCTCTTGTTTAGTTGTACATCTGGCCTTCCAAATCTCTTTCTGTCCATGTTAGAGTCAGTTGTCCTTTGTCATTGAAGATTGCAGTGTACACCTTTGTATGAAATCTTCAGTTTTTGGCAATTTCAAGCATTGTATAGCCTTCATTCCTCAAAACAATGATTGACTGATGAGTTTCTAGAGAAATCTGTTTCTTTTTTGCTATTTGTGACCTAATATTGACCTTTAAACATGCCAGTCTATTGCATACTGTGTCAACTCAAAAACAAAGACAAAGACAATGTTAAGCTTAATTTAATGAACCAACGAGCTTTCAACTGTGTTTGATATAATGGCAAGTGATTTTCTAGTACCAAATTAGTAATTTAGCATGATTACTCAAGGATAAGGTGATGTGATGGCTGCCCGAAATGGGGCCTGTCTAGATTTGAATAAAAATGCCTTTTTTTCAAATAGTGATGGTGCTGATTTTTTACACCAGTAATGTCCAGACTATGTCGATCAGTTGAATGCCACTTTAGTGAATTAAAGTACCAATTTCTTTCCGAAACAGCAAATTCTGTATATTATTCTAACTTTTGGCTGCCAGTGTATGTGTCTGAATTCGGGAGGCCAGTTGAGCTGTTGTTTGTTCTGTCAGGTGAAGGAATATTAATTAATGAAATTACATTTGCAGAAAATTTGCTGAACTGCTGACAATTGTTCCCTTCTTTTTTAGCCGGGGTTTGCACAACTAAGGTTAGGCCAACGCGTTCAATTGCCCTGAGTGATAAGTATCAAGAAATGGGTACGTTCACAAGCATTTCTATGTTCAAAATAGTCAATGTATCACACAAGCAAGACTGTCTATGGCTTCATTACAGCCAAGCTGACATTCAGTACAATACGATATCGAGTGTGATATTGCTTTTATACAAAAGTTCTATTAACAAGAAGTTAATTCAAAGTAACATACATTTTAGACAGAATATGGACAGTTATTATGTCTATTTTTGTTCTACTAGTAGGAAATATGGACCCACTTTATATTAGGGGGCCTTAACTACTATGTACTTAACCATTTACAATATACTTATTATGTACACGTTGTTCCATTGTAATTACATTTAAAGTAAATACATTTAATTTCATTTTTAGTTACACTGTTTTTTTCCCCTTTTTCTCCCCAATTTGGCATGCCCAATTCCAAATGTGCTCTAAGTCCTCATGGTGGCGTAGTGACTCGCCTCAATCTGGTGGTGGTGGGAGAATCTCAGTTGCCTCCGTGTCTGAGGCTGTCAATCCGCGCTCATCTTGTGATTATCTTGTGGCTTGTTGAGCACGTTACCGTGGAGACATAGCGCATGTAGAGGCTTCACGCAATTCTCCGGGGCATCTATGCACAACTCACCACATGCCCCACTGAGAGCGTACCACATTATAGCGACCACGAGGAGGTTACCCCATGTGACTCTACCCTCACTGTGGCACATGGGCCAATCTGGTTGCTTAGGACACCTGGTTGGAGTCACTCAGCACGCGCTGGAATTGATCTTGTGACTCCAGGGGTGGTAGTCAGCATCTTTATTCGCTGAGTTATAGTAAATACATAGTCTCGTATGTATTTAATGTTAGTGCATAGTAGTTAACGACACCTAATATAAAGTGTGACTGAAAATAGTTCCACATGACGCCAAAGCAACCACTGTAGTGTACTGTTACAAAGAGTGAAGCGTCCAAGTGCTGTTATACAAAATATCAGCTCTCTGTGAATGCATATTGTCCAGACTGATTAGAGGACCGGAACTGTTGTATAACCTTTTTATATTTACAACATCAGCAATAAACCAGGCCCGCTTATTTGTTCTGCAGCACATAAATATGGGAAGTACAAGAATTGCTGCACATCTGGGGCACAGAGTAGCCCGACCCTTGAACCCTGTGAAGATCGTGCTAGGAGATTGAATAAGTACTTTAAGTGTAAAGCTGCCTTCTCCCAATGCTGTAAGGCTGCTCAAATGATCCGTCAAGAAAGCGAGGACAAGATCATCCTAAGTCGTGCAGGTATGGTGGTTTGTCCAATGGGGTCATCACCTTTTTGGAATTTGACATTAGCTTGATCAACCATTTGAACAAAAAATGAAAAAACTTCTCCATTGCTTAATGCAGCAATAGGGTTTTTGATGGATGTGGCACCACATCAAATTCGTAGCTACTTCCCTGAAAGTTGGCTATGGGAGGAACAGACAATCAGCAGGTAAGAAGAAACATTTCTAAATCACACCACTTCAGTTTAATTTTTCATTATCTTATAATTGCAAAAAACAAATAAAATAATAATAATGCAGCTTAGAAATCTGAGTGAGATAACTCACTGAAAGCTTTTTTCCTTCTTTTTTTGCTGTTTAAGTTCTGGATCAGTTAGCATCAACAGAGAGCTCCCAGATTCACTGACTACTTGGGAGCTGAAAGCAGTTGGGATTTTCAGTGAGGGTGAGTCAACAAGCTAGATTAAAATTTGTTTCAACATCACCTAGTTGCTGGTGACACAACTCTTACTTTTTCTTCAGTATCGTCATTTTTTGTATGCATGGTTAAATGCAAAGGTTAAATGTACAGTATTCAATGAATAACACTGCATGGATTACGGCAACAATGCAATGCACAACTTGACCTTCCATTTCCAGTGTAAAGAGTGATTCAGAAGTATTACAGCCACTATTTTAAACATCTCTATTTTGACTCATAACTTGATTAGACTACCAAAAATTGTTCTCCGGGGACCGGCAACTTATTGTGGTGGAGAGGTTTGTGTGCCCTAATGATCCTGAGGGCTGAGTTGTCTGGAGCCAGGTGCTCCTGGTAGGGTCTCCCGAGGCAAAGTGGTCTCAGGTGAGGGGGCTAGACTAAGAATGGTTCACAAAGACTCCATGGAAAAATCGGCAAGAGGAGGAGTTACCCTGCCGGGAGAAAGCCTGGGGCCTGGAGCCAAGCCCAGAAGGAGGGCTCGTCGGCGAGCGCCTGGTGGCCGGGTTTGTCATGGAGCCCGGATGGGCACAGCCCAAAAAAGCGGCGTGACACCCCCCTCTACATCCCTTGGGCCCACCACCCATTGGAGAAACTGCAGGAGTCTGGTCCTCTGCCATATGGGTGGCAGTGAAAGGTTGTGTATCTCGACGGACCAGACCCGTGCGGCAAAGGCTAGCTCTAGGGACGTGGAACGTTACCTCGCTGGTGGGGAAGGAGCCAGAAATGGTGATGGAGGTGGAGCGCTACCAGTTGGATCTGGTGGGGCTTACTTCGATGCACAGTTTTGGCTCTGAATCCGTACTCCTGGATAGGGGATGGACTCTATTCTTCTCTGGAGTTTCCCAGAGTGTGAGGTGACGGGCGGGTGTGGGGATACTCACGAGTCCCCGGCTGAGTGCCACTACATTGGAGTTAACCCGGTGGATGAGAGGGTTGCCTCCCTACACCTATTGGTTGTGGTGGGGGAAACTCTGACTGTTGTCTGTGCATATGCACCGAACAGCAGTTCAGAGTATTCAGCCTTTTTGGAGACCCTGAATGGAGTCCTGAATAGGGCCCCAGTTGGGGATTCCATAGTGATGCTAGGTGACTTCAGCGCGCATGTGGGAAATGACAGGGACACCTGGAATGGCGTGATTGAGAGGAACGGCCTCCCTGATCTTAACCCGAGTGTCAAACACCATGTTTGAACATAAGGATGCTCATAAGTGTACGTGGTACCACAGCATCCTAGGCCAAAGGTCGATGATCGATTTTGTAATCGTGTCGTCGGATCTGAGGCCATATGTTTTGGACACTCGGGTGAAGAGAGGGGCAGAGCTGTCAACCGATCACCATCTGGTGGTGAGTTGGGTCAGGGGGTGGGGAAAGACTCTGGACAGACCTGGGAAGCCCAAGCGAGTATTGCAGGTGAACTGGGAACGTTTGGAGGAGGCCCCTGTCCGCGAGATCTTCAACTCACAACTCCGGCGGAGCTTTTCAGGCATCCCTGCGGAGGTTGGGGACATTGAACCGGAGTGGGCAATGTTCAAAGCTTCCATTGCCGAAGCCGCTGTGGACCAGAACTTTACTCTCACAAGGATCCTGGAGGGGGCCTGGGAGTATGCCCATCCGGTCTACATGTGTTTTGTGGATCTGGAGAAGGCGTATGACTGGGTCCCCCGGGAGAGACTGTGGGAGGTTCTGCGGGAGTACGGGGTGGGGGTTACATCTCCACACTGGCCAGGGGACGCCTCGCGGTCCCCCAGTCAGAGCTGGTTAATGTGGATCGGGATAGGGAAGTTTGGGGCCCCCTGCTGGAGCTGCTGCCCCCGCGACCCAACTTCAGATAAGCGGTTGAAGATGGTTGGATGGATGGATGGATGGATGCCAAAAGTTGTATTTAAAAAATGTGAAGTTGATAACTGGACTCCACTCACATGCAATGTGATATTGATAACTGGACTCCACTCTCATGCAATATGATGAAAATGCATTGCTGCATGATGCCTATTTTTTCACTTACTACTTTTCTTTTTAAAAAAAAAAAGTATGGAGCATACAAGCAATGCACAAGAAAAATAGTAGCCGGTATATGTATTCTGAATAAAGCCATAACCAACACACAAAAAAATCCTTTCAGGGAATAATGCAATATACAGTACATGTAAAAAATGTGAGCTGTTTTGAAGGTATATTTGGACAAAAATCAAATTCACTCTCCTGTTTCTTTGGACAGGGATATGTGTGTCAGATCCTGAAAATGTTCAGGTGTCTCAGGATATTAGTGTGGATGTCCCTTTGCCTTATTCCATGGTGCGAGGAGAGCAGATTGAGCTCAAGGGGTCTGTCTACAATCAGCATACTTCAAAAGTTTCAGTAAGAGTTTCAGTTCTGATCATTCAGGGGAATGTGACTGAGGGTTAGAACAGAAATTATTTATCTAGACAATAAGGTATCAGAGGACAGTGCTAATTGCTATGTTCAGAATAGCACACTACCTGGTACTATAACTATTTCGGTAGTATGGCAAACATAATCAAAATAAGTAAAATGGTATTGTGTAATTCCTAAATTAGCCTTATACTTTAGTCCTGCCAGATGCCATATTTAATTTAACACAAATGAAAATGAGGCTGTGAGGGACAGACATATATTTTGATTAATGGTTTGAATTGTTGTGTACCTTGGAGTCGATCATTCAACCAATAAAACATTTTATTTAAAATCTCTAGTGAACAAAATACTATATTAAACATGGGTTGTTTAAAATAGACATGACCTAAGATATTAAATTAATGTTCCGGGCTCAATAAAAACGATAAGCTCATGTGACAGCATTTGTGGCATAATGTTTATTACCACCCAAAAACTTTCGTCTTGCCCCTCGTTTATTTTTTATATGAGTTAATATAATTTTAGTGAGATAACCAGGAATTTACTGGGGTTGCATTGTGACACCGATGTTATAATATTGAATACAACTTTACACAGATAAAATCAGTAAGCTCTTTTATCACACTAAAATCAATTCAATACATATAATATTATGTATATTATGTCTTGTGGCTACACTTTTGAAAAGTTAGTTTTTTGTGTTTATGAACTGGCCCCATTTACTTCCAGTGTTACTATAACCACTATTTTTGCTTTTTTTATATATAAATAAACAAGAAACTAATCAAAATGATGTTTTGTGATAATAAACATTATACCACAAATGCTCTTGATTGAGTTTAGCCTGTATTGAACCCAGATCCTTACTTCAGACACAATCAATTGAACAGACTAAATGTGTCTTTCCCCAACAACCTAGTCAAAATAAATATGGCGGCTACCCTGACCCATATTGCCCATATTGTGAATATAGTCACAACTAATATACCTATTACAATATAGCACAGTCTTGCATGCCTTATTGATTTTTACGAAACAATTACAACCAAATTAAAATATTAAAGACACAATTTTCATAAAAACATTATTAACAAAATTAAGTAGTTCCATCTTTCCATAAGAAGATTTAGTCCCTGACTTGAAGGGATAGTTCACCTAAAACTTAAAATTCTCTTATTTTTTTACTCACCCTCTTGGCATCCCATATGTGTATGACTTTCTTTCTTCTGCAGTACACAAATGAAGATTTTTAGAAGAATATTTCAGCTCTATAGGTCTTCACAATGCCATCATTTTAAAGTTCCAAAATCAACATAAAGGGAGCATAATCCATGTGACTTTAGTGGTTAAATCCATGTGTTCAGACATGATACGATAGATGTGGGGAATATTTAAGTGATTTTTTTTTATCATAAATTCTTCTCCCTGCCCACTAGGGGGTGATATGCAGGAAGAATGTGAATCACCAAAAATACAAGATGAAGAATGTGAAAGTGATCTGTTTCTCACCCACACCTATCATATCACTTCTGAAGACACTGATTTAACCAATGGAGTCTTGTGGATTACTTTTATGTTTCCCTTATGTGGATTTTGGAGCTTCAAAATGTTGGTACCCCTTCAATTGCATTGTATGAACCTACAGAGCTGAGATATTATTTTAAAAAAAATTGTTTTTGTTCAGCAGAAGAAAGAAAGACATACACATCTGGGATGGCATGATGGTGAGTAAATTATGAGAGCATTTTTATTTTTGGGTGAAATAAACCTTTAACAGAACATTGCAATGCAACAAAAATAACAATGCACTATGGCTGCTGCGCACTGATATGGTCAACAGGTGTCATCTTGCTATAGTGGGTAATAGCATAGCTGGAACACTGTATTGACCAATCAGCATCCAGGACTGTTCGTATAATAATATAGCTTTTTGTAATTGCCACACCATTGTGATAAACCGATTACAGTTCTCCTTCTCTCTGTGTCCCTCTTTATCTCTCTCACACACACACAAATACTGTAGTTCACCTTGTCCTTGACTGCACCAGAGGGAGTGTGTGTGTTTCTTGGTACTCAGCGGGGGAAATATGGAGTACTACATCAAAACAAGGGGACAGTAGAGGCTCGTTCAGTGGCCTTGGTCAAGTTCTACATCATGGCTTTGGAAGTGGGCACTCATAAACTCACTTTCACTTTAAAAACATCAATAGCGTCTGAGAGTGTGGAAAAGAAGTTGAGAGTCGTGGTAAGAGCCAAAAGTCAATGCTATAAGCGAATAGGTTTATTGATAAGTCCTTTCATACTAATGGATGTGTACTGATGTAATGTACTTATTTGACTTGTTGTTCTTTAAAGGGGTCATATCATCTTTTCATTTATTTATTTATTCTTTTTGACCCTGAATTATCACTCTCCTGTGATATAATGGTTGCCTATCTATTGTACTTCCTCCTATTCCTAAATAGGTGCTTTCATTGTATGGAAACAAGATGCAATGAAAATAAATGGTGACTGTTTTAACAGATGGAATTAGAGTAAATTATGACATAATTGCATTATTGGGTAAACAGAACTATCCCTTTTAGTCTTAAAGTTCAGAACAAGCCATGTTTGCAGCAGTCTTTTTAAACTTTAAAGGAGGAACTTTAAATTTTGAGGAACTATTGAGTTCTGAAAGTTATTGTAATGTATGTTTTCATAGTAAAATGAATGAACTCTTTTATTTCAAACGATCAAGGGAAATTCAGTTACTCATGATGTGACTCCTTTAAATTTGTAGCTATGAATAACAAATACTGTTTGCTTTCATAACCTTTATCTGTTTAGTTCAAATACAATGGACTGAAAGAACAAAACCTGTTAAGTATGCCTGTGTTCACGATCATCTAACAGACTTACTCATGGTTTTGTTGCTTTACAGCCAGAGGGAATCAGAAAGGAAATACTAACAGGAAAAAGGATAGATCCTAGGGGTGTCTATGGTAAGGACTTCTGAACAATAGCAGTATGCTCTCTGGTCATGTCATGATTTCGTTCACACTATATCTATTTGTTTCATCAGGTACCACAATACATAAAATTGAGTTCAAAACCTCTCTTCCTCCAAAAATTGTGCCAAAGTCATCTGTGGACCGTGTTCTCTTAATTGGTGGTATGATAGCACATGACAAAATTGAGATGTTTGTTGAGATGTTACTGCATGTGCAAATGTGTGGAACATCAAAGAACAACATTAGAAGACACACTCTGTACTACATATATATGTATATATTTTGCTCTCAACTTCAGGTGAAGTACTGGGAAAGCTTCTGTTGATAATAAATAGCCCACAAGGTTTAAAGCAGTTGACTGACCTGCCAAGAGGCTCTGCAGAGATGGAGCTCATGGCTCTTCTGCCAGTCTACTATGTTTACCACTACCTGGAGAGCACAGAGGGATGGGCCATTCTGGGTCAAGAGGCATCTACGACTCCCAAGGAAATAAAGAGGAAGATGCAAGCTGGTGGGCTGTTTGTTTCAGATTCAATATTAGAATAGAATAGATATTATATTTCCAAATACTGTAGCATGCTTTTTCTGTGTTTATAGCATTTTCTGTTCAATTATTATTTTCATCATCATTAATATTATGATTTAATAATATCAAAAATAATATTATGAATTTGTGACTTACATGACCTGTATGAAAGGCACTGTATCATTCAATATTAACTAAGATATTAACAGTAATAATAGCTTTTTGTATTGTAACATAACATACAATATGTGTCTCATAGCATAATACACAAACTGCACGTACAATTGCTTGCATGGATTTACCATAAAGTGATCCAAAGATTTACTGTTCCTCTCCAGGCATCACCAGCATCATGTCTTTTAAGTTAAAGGAAGAATTTGCCTTCAGCATGTGGTCAGTAGAGGACAAATCAGCCAGCACCTGGTAAACAACTGTTCTACAAGTTCTTTGCCCTATTTTTTCTCCCAATATCTGCTGAAATGAGGTAATCTGTTGCATGGACAATACCTCCCTAGGGTGACGGCTCTCATTGTCAAGACGTTTGCTGATATGAATCAATATATCCCTGTAAACACCGATGTGCTGACCAACACCATTCAGTGGCTAATAAAAGAATGTCAAAATAACGATGGCTCCTTCACTGAGAAGTCAAAAATCAAACCACTAAAACTTATGGTAAGAGAAGAAACCTCATACAGTATATTATGCATTATATGTATTACTATAATTATACTCTCTGGAATACTTGATTCTGATTGGTTTGCAACAAACCAGTGCTACGTTCATGTTTCTCGTATCCCTCCGTGGTCTTCCTCTTGTCAGAACAAAAATATGTAATAGACACCATCTTGCAACTCAAAATGGTTATTTATGACTCCAATATTAATTGTAATACAGTATATGGTGAGCATAAAACCTTTAAAGATGAAAGGACAATATTCCTAAGAAATCGTTAATAGACTCAACGAGATGGATGAGAGAGAGCTTAATAGAGTAGGACATGTTACATTGTAGCTAAATATGCTGGCTAAGTAGTCAATTGAAAAAGTTAGGCTAATTGGATTGCAGATGGACAATAGTATTTGCATTAATACTGTAATATTGTTGCAGTGTTCGTCTTGTTGCTAGGCTGAGTGTTTACTATTTTTTTTAGTGGAAGGCGCTTTAAGCTTATCTACAAGTAAGATAATACAATAATATAAACTGAAATCAATATTTCATGTCTTTGTATTTAATGACTTGTTAAATAACCGTGTTCTATTGATCATTATCGCAAAATAAACCCCCTTAGGGTTTTAAATGTTCAGCTTATTTTGCGATAATGACCGGCTGGCTGTACATTATCCCTTACACATTGGATTATGTAAATTATATAGAGTGTTGGTATTATGTTTTGCAGCATTTTGATTCACATTGTCTTATTTCTTAAAGGGTGCCGGAGCAGATGTAACTGAAGAGACAGTTTTCCTCACATCTTATGTGATGATTGGAATCTCAAATGCTCTGAAGATACAAAATGTTAACATACAGGTACAACTGGCAGTAAAATCTGAACAAATTTAACAAATTCAGATAAAGGATTACTGGGTTTGGAATTCCAACCAGAAAAAGAAAACTTTTAACACCGAAATATTTGCTCTGTAGCAATGACAGTACATCATATCATATGACTAGCAATGGGAGGTACTGCTGTTATTAACTTAATCATACACTGATAATGACAATGTAATAACTATCTAAAATGCAGCTTGAAGTGCAATACAGTGATTATTATAGAGATCTGATGACAATACTCGAGGAAGCCTTGTTGGATAAAAACACATTTCTCTATCTAGGCCTTTAGAAATGCCATAGATCAAGCAGCAAGGTACCTCTACTCTAAGACGAAGACGATACAAAATGTATATGTTAGAGCCATTGCATCCTATGCCCTGACACTAGCAGACATACATAGCATGCCTGCAGTCAAACTTTACGAGGAACTTAAAAAAGAGGCTCAGATTGAAGGTAAAATCTTCTTCATGCTATTCTACATATTGGGACAAAAAAAAATCTGATTTTGTTGTAAACATTTTAGACTACATATATTTATAAGACAACATGTCAGATTTTATTTTACATTGCAGGTGACCCAGTCACAGTTCGTTACTGGGAAGACACAAAACAAATCAAGGATCGATTAAAACCCAGTAAAGAAACAGCAAATATGGTGGAAACAACAGTTTACGTCCTGCTTAATGCTTTATATAGAGGTGATTCCAGCTATGCAAAACCAATCCTGAACTGGTTGACGCAAGACCAGAGATATGGAGGGGGTCTCCATTCAACACAGGTACTCTTGCACATGTGGCAAGTAGTTTTACATGGTACACTTAAATGCAGTCTACAGTTTAAGGGACACCAGTGGCAGTCCTGGCTTACTTGGTGCCCTAGACTAAATAAGACATGATGACAAAATTATAAGACTTGTTAGTCATGAGGTATAGTTTTCAACTCTAGCATGCGAGGGGACCTGGGTTCAAATCCCCACCTCATATATGAAATTAATGAACCAAGCAAAATTGTATCTAAACTTGACAGCAGCAAGTGGTAATATGGTAAAAATATATCTATCTGTCTGACTATCTGTCTGTCTGCCTGTCTGTATTCCAGCTATCTTCTAACTATCTTTTTTTCTTTCCAAAGTGACTTACAAATATGGAATACAGCATAAACAATTATTATTAGCTTTTAATTTTTATATTTCTCAAATGTGATCTGCCTTTCCGCATATTTCCAGGATACTATTCTCACTTTGGAGGCCCTAACTAAGTACAGCATCCTTGCTAAACAAGCCAAATTAGACATGGTGGTCAGCATTGAATACAAGACTAAAGGTGACATCAGCCGTATACAACTAAATCAGCAGATGCCAGTGGCTAAACCAATAGAGGCAAGATCTCTAATTTCTACAATTAACAATGGAAACCACTGTTTAAAGGGAGCAATGACTTGATTTCCAAATCGAATACAAAAATGTTTTGCTTCTTTGAAAAGGTGACCCAAAATGACGATATTATTGTTAAAACAGCAATGAGCTCTGGCGTGTCATTTGTCACAGTAAGTGAGCTTTCATTAAAAGAGTCATTTTCACTGTATTTAAACACTACAAAGACAAAATGTATGTGTGCATTACAACATTTTTGCAAAACTGAAATTATGTGCTT
Organism: Xyrauchen texanus; assembly: GCF_025860055.1. Taxonomy (NCBI): domain Eukaryota; kingdom Metazoa; phylum Chordata; class Actinopteri; order Cypriniformes; family Catostomidae; genus Xyrauchen; species Xyrauchen texanus. Next base: position 40,307,088 of record NC_068279.1, read on the forward strand.
CATTACACGTTTGGCTGCAGTTTTAATGTGCAATGTCCAGCAGGGGGTGCCAAAATCGAGCGAAATTAGGCTGTTATTAGACAAGGTTTTTAAGGTGAATTTTAGAAGAAGGTTTTAATTTGAGCACATTTTAGCCATCTAGCTCAAAGTCCAATACTATATTAGGTGAGCTACCAAGCAAGCTAATGATATAGGAATAAGTGTGTATATGTAGGTGGGCTTGTAATACAAGTGTTAAAATGTATCATTTTGAAAATCACACATTAAAGTAAAAGTGTTTTGATATGATAACATAGTTTGGAGTGAAAAATACATTTTTATAAAATCTAAATCAGCAATTGTACTTGTGATTTGTGTGACAATAAATAAAACAAATAGTTGTTGTAGCGCCTCTAGTGTTCATTTCACCAGGAAACTGCAGTGAAACGTAGAAAGCGGCATGTACATGTCAGTTTGCAGTCTTGTCGTTAATTGCTTTTCTACACAAACCATTGTATGTATATACATTTTTTTCAGTTGAGAACAGTGTTCTATGAGATGAATGAAATTGATGAAAACTGCCAGTTTGAGACATCAATTGACATTCATGACCGTATGGCAAATTCAAATGGTAGGTTTTAATCTTTATCTGCATTGCTACATCCAGTATTATTTCAGAAACAACTTTAAGTGAAAATCTGTTTTCTTTTTGTTCAGATCCCATGTTTTTGTCACAGCGGATTGTGGCATGTGCAAAGTAAGTTGTAGAATGTTCTTATTGCAAAGTTTTTTCTTATTTTCCAGTAAAATATCTAAATATCCTTAAAACAAGATTAATTTACTCAGGAATAAAAATTTTACAAGATATTAAAGGGGTCATGAAATGGAAAATACAATTTTCCTTGATATTAAGACATTTAAGACGTATCTGTACAATAAAAACCTGATGTCAATTTCAGAACTCAAAACTTCCTCCCCAGTCTAAAAAGAGCATTTATAGGGTAATGAACCTAAAGAGAGAGTATAATTTTTGAAAAGTATGTGTATGCCAAATGGAATAGCATCCATATCTGTGGCAAACTCTTTAGGAGTTACTGGTATATTATATTCTGAAAGAAATTCTGTATACCTAAATAACAGACCTTCGTTATTAAAGAGCTGTAACATTCAATATCCCATTACTGAATCATTGATTTTAGAACAAAGATTTATTCTTAAATAAAATGTTCCTATTGTTTCATTTGTAACACCGATGAGGAGAAAAGTTATGCTTGTAAATGAGAGTCCATGCCAAAAGATCTTGTTGGTGAAAGTTAGATAGCTTGACAGGGAGATTTTGAATATCATAATGACATAAAAAAAAAACTTTGCCCCACCAACGGTGGGATTTTAATTGTGTTATTTAGTGAGCTAAAATCAATGAAGTTAAAGCCACCCTTTTTGTGAGAATTTAGTATCACTGACTTTTTCAAATAATGGGATTTTTTTTTCCATAAAAATGTAATTAATATTCCAGTTAGGCGAGACAGACCCTCTGCCTTAAGCAAATCTCTCCCTTTCAAAGAAAGGTCTCTCTGCAGCCAGCAATTAAGCGTTTCATTGTTTTTGTAACAACTGGGTTAAAATTAGCAGTGCATCTAGAGTTATCTTTGGTCATTTGTATACCCAAATATGTAACACAGTTTTTGACTGCAATACCAACAATTGAAGAAATCATACTTTTTTTTTTTAACGAAAGTAATTAACATATATTAAGATTAAAATGTAGGCCTGAGGCTTTAGAAAAGAGATGAAGAGTACATGGGGCTGCTGACATTTGCAGAGACTCTTCTAAGAACAGGGCAGTATTATCCGCTAACTGACTAATAATTACCTCTGTATTGCCAATACTGATGCCTTTTAAATGACTTGCTTTGATGTGTGAACTTAGAAATTGCGTCGCAGTAATTGCTCATTTGTATTTGCACGCCCCACAACATGTGTCATCACACCCTTGGTCCCGCACACTGGCATTCAGTTCATATCGTAAACAGAGGGGGAGAGAGACCGGCCTAGTGTTACCAACTATTTTTGAACACCAAAAGACCCATCTGGACTATTTTTAAATTTTGTTATTGTTGCATTAGATAGCCATCTTTTACCATTGTCATGTTTATAGTGCCGATTTAACTCAGAACAACTCAGAAAAGGAGACTCCATTCAGCTTCATTCCTTTTGCTGTACTAAACACAAACTGCTCAACATACTGTTCTATCAGGGCCTGGGTGGCTCTCAAATTGGCACAGTTGCTAGGGAGGGTAGAGCAACATGGGGTAACCTCCTCGTGGTCACAATTAGTGGTTCTTGCTCTCAATGGGGTGCATAGTAAGTTGTACGTGGATCGTGGAGAGTAGCATGAGCCTCCACGTGCTGGAGGTCTCTGTGGTGTCATCACAGCGAGCCACATGATGAGATGCACGGACTGACTGTCTCAGAAGTGAGACGTGAGACTTGTTCTCTGCCACCCGGATTGAGGTGAGTAACCGCGCCACCATGAGGACCTACTAAGTAGTGAGAACTGGGCTTTCCAAATTGGGGAGAAAAGGGGATAAAATTTAAAAACATACTGTTCTTTCACCGATCTGCACTATTTTTAATCAATGGTGTATGTTGGTGTAAATATGGTCCGCTTGGATAAGTTTCTGGTGATATGCACCTCAGTGCACCTATGCGTGTCTTTGTCTATTCATCGTGCTATGGGCTATGTATTACGATTCAAGCTTTGCAAAGGAACTGTTATTGAAGGATGGTAAAAATACTTGTAATTGATTGCAAAAATGTAAGTAAACTGTTTCATTCATGAATATTTCATATGTCATGACTGTTTGATGGTTATGGTGCTTGACTGAACAGTATAATGTATTCGGATGAAATGTGTTGGATGTGTGATATGTGTAAACACTGAAATGTATCTTTATAAAGTTGTGTAGCTGGTTCATTCTCTTCTGACTGAGTTTCAAATATGATTGTGTATTTGAGGGGCTGCATGATGTTAGCCAAATAGAACAGTGGGAATTTCAAAACTGAACTTTTCAGAGATAGAGCAAAAAACAGGGTGGAAAATGATAATTAATTACTAAACCATGACTATTTTAGTGCTAAAAATTTACTAACATTATCAGTGGACCTTAGGTAAGATAAAAACATTTATTTCATGACCCCTTTAAGACTTGTTTTCAGAGAATATTACTTGAAGTTTATTTTTATACTATTAATACAGCATGTTTTATACATGTTTTAAGGGGTATGTTCAGAGATATATCTGAAAACAAGTCTTATTATTTATTATCCAGTAAAATTAGGGATCTTTAGATATTTGTATTGGAAGACAAAACAGGAAAAGAAAAATATTTTACAGTCTTTGTAGAAACTCTTATCATAAGTACAAGTTTGAAATGAAATTTTCTGCAATATTATGATTTTTAAAATACTTAAAAATGAAAATGTGAATCACCCTTCCAATTTGTGTGAAGATACAAGCCACATGAAAACGCAGTTGGGAGTGAGGCAGGACTCACAGTAATGGAAATTCATTTGCCGACTGGGGTGAGCCCAGTTCTGGAAGATCTAGATATGGTAAGATAATTAATATTCTCTTGCAGTATTGCATTCATCCAATATATATATATATATATATATATATAAACCCACCTATATTTATTACTATTTTTTATTTAATTGTTTTAACTGTGTGATATTTTACATTTAATTTTGCAGTACCAGAATGGACTTGAGTCACGATTTTCCAACTACGAAATCATGGGTGACAAAGTCATCCTTCAAATTGATTCAGTGAGTATCATCAAACATAAGAAATCTCCACATCTGGCACATTTTGTATTTCTACAATGTGATATGTGTTTAATCCTGTAGAATATTTATTGCATACATTGCTTATCACGCAGATTCCCTCAGAGGAGTTCTACTGTGTGGGTTTCCGTATTCAAGAGGACTTTGAAACTGGCATGACTAAAGCCTCTGTATTCAGAGTTTATGAATTTTATGATCGAGGTATGTTTCTACAAATGCTTAAAGTTTAAGCTAAAGTGTGATGTTTCTGACCAGCAAGCGTCACCAAATTGAATTGCAAAAATGATTGTTTTCAAACAGGTTTTTGGAAAACAGATAGCCCCACCCCAAACTCACACCATTGGTTGAGTTAATGTTGCTGTGTCAGGCTGGGGTGCATTTCCCAAAAGCATTGTTAGCCAAATATGGTCGTAAGTTCCATAGTTACCAACATTGTTTCCCGAAACAGTAGTTCCAACCAACATTGTCAAACAACATCGCAAAGTTGTGTGGTTGGAACTACAGCTATTTACCTGTGGTTAGAAGCACCATATTTTGCTGTGTGGACATCATTTCACTTCACTGAGGCTTCTATAACTTTTATTGCATATACATCTTTCATTCTGTCAAGACTTTGATCACATTTTCATGCATTTAAAAAAAATACTTATTCAGGGTTTTGCAGAAAGTGGCATTCTGAAATGTAATATAAACATAAATGCAGCCATTTCAAGAGCTTAAAGGCTGTTAAGAGAAAGAGAACACTGTTTCCGTGTCCATATTAACAAGCAAGTGGCATTTTTGGTTGCATTCCAAATGGGATAAATCAGCACTTTTTCCTTCAAATAGAATTTTCAATAAATATGACTTAAAATGTGAGTTCCAAATTATTTTATTTTGGAGCCCCACATCTTTCAGCCCTCCACTGCTCTCACAGTGGATGGAAAAGTCTTTGAAGGGAATAGGGCATAGGGATGATCTCTTCTGAATAGAACGGACCCATCTGAAGAGTGTGCATGTGCGTATGTGCTCAAGTGCATCAGAGGAACTCCGAAGTCTGATGTAGAATAAAACACATCTATTGCGTGCAATGCATCTGTCTCATTACCGATTTCATGTCTAAGCAGCCTTTTTGCTTTTAAGCCTGAACCTGACAATAGAGTTTTAAAATATAAATATAAACATAGAGACGTTTAAAAATACATCCTTACCTATTCAACGTCTAAAGTTAACTGATAGTGTTTTGAAATGTAGAAGCAAAATGAAAAGAACATTTTCTAAAGCAACCACATAATTTCATTTTGCTTGTATGACACGTGTTAGCTTGACTTTATGATTGGTCTTGAACCACGGTACTCTGAATCCAAAGTCCAACGTTCTATGAGGTGAGTTAGCACGCAAGTTAATCACTTTGCAAGAAGTGTAAATAAACCGATCAGCCACAACATTAAACCCACCTGCCTAATATTGTGTAGGTCCCCCTCGTGCTGCCAAAACAGCTCAAACCCGCATCTCAGAATAGCATTTTGAGACGATACTCTTCTCACCACAATTGTACAGAGTGATTATCTGAGTTACCGTAGACTTTAAATAATAATATTAATAATAATAATAATAAAATGTTTTATTTATAGGCACCTTTCACCAAACTTAAGGTCACCAGGCAAACTTTACACAAAAAAGTCAACCTTGAAAGCATCAACAATAACAACATTAAGCAAACAGTATTATGATATACAATAAAACTTTGGAAGATACAATTTATAAACTCAAAGCAGGCACAGTCATAAAAAAGCCTGTTTAAAAAGGTGAGTTTTAAGACGATATTTTAATAATTTCACTGTTACGAATGTTCAAAGGAAGGGAATTCCATAAGTGAGAGGCAGTGTAACTAAAAGCCATAGTGTTCAGATGGATACGTGGTAAGACAAGAAGAGTTGATGAGGTAGATCTGAGGGTACGAGTAGGTGTATAGGTATGAAAAAGATCAGAGAGATGGGCTGGTATGAGTATTTCTGTAACTGCTGATCTCCTGGGATTTTCACACACAACAATCTCTAGAATTTAATCAGAATGGTGCCAAAAATAAAAAAACATCCAGTGAGCGACAGTTCTGTGGAAAGAAACACCTTGTTGATGAGCGAGCTCAACAGAGAATGGCCAGACTGGTTCAAACTGACAAAGTCTACAGTAACTCAGATAACCACTCTGTACAATTGTGGTGAGAAGAATATCATCTCAGCATGCTGTTCTGAGAGGCAGGTGGTTTTAATATTGTGGCGTATGTAGGTGGGTCTGTAATACAAGCGTTAAAATGTATTGTTTTTCAAATGATGCATTAGAGTAAAAGAGTGTCGATTTCATAAAATAGCAGGTTCTGAGTAACAGAGAGAAAAATATGTATTTATTAAGTCATAATCAGCCATTGAAGTCATGATTTGAATGAATGTAAAAAAAGCACACAGTTGTTGTAGCGCTTCTAGTGTTCATTTCACCTAAAAACTGCAGGGAATTGTACCTGGAGACACGTTTAACAAGTTTGGTAAAAATAAATATAGAGTCACAGTTTCAGTAAGACCAGTTCATGTTGGATTTATGTCTGATTCATTCATTCAATCATTTATGCCTAGTACTGTGACATTCATCTAGGTCTACTTTAATATGTAGGCTAATAAACTCATTTTATGTTTTGGTAGCAAATGAATGCATCAAGTACTACTATCCAGAAAGCCGTAAGCTGTTACGACTCTGTGAGGGAGACAAATGCCAATGCATGGCAGGTAAGCAACACATGCACCAGACTGAAGTTGCACATTTATACTCCTTCTGCGCCATTTTCATTTTAAATTTATGCGAGAAAGTTTTAATGAATAAAAGTATTATTTACTCTGACCATATGCTGAGTGTAATATGTCTTTGGCTAAAAATGTATTTGTATTTCTTTGTCCTTTTTTTAAATTAGCGGAATGCTGCAACTTTAAATCCACCATTGATTCCAGTATCACCATTGAACAGCTCATCAAGGATGTGTGCAAAGAAAATGTCAAATATGGTAAATATTGATTTAAGGTTAAATTAATATGAAGTCCATCCTCATTAAGTTTAATGAAGTCTCTAATTTATTCTGAATTCATAATATGTAGACTAGTTAAAGAATATTCAATTCAGTTTGATGGAAATTGTCCTAAAATTGAAATGAGTAGATCTTAAAAATAGACTCTATTTAAATATTTTGAGTGTAATTTACTTCATGTTTTGAAATTGTTTATTTGTTTTGTTTTTGCAGCTTTTAGAGTGTTAATTGAATCCTCCAAGGCAGGTGGGGATTTTGTGACTTACAAAGCAAAAGTTGAAGCAGTCCTCCAAAAAGGCAAGAGTGTATTAAATATATTTGTATCATTACTTTTTTTTTAATTAAGTAGTAATAAAAATTCTATATTTTTTCAAATAAGCAATTTTTATAACAAGCTTCCTGACACAATGCAACTTATTTTCTGTTGTACAGAACAAGGAGTTGACCTAAAAAAAGATTCAGAGATAGAATTAATTAAAAAGGCAACTTGCAGTTCTACAAATTTCGAAGTTGGTAAGCAGTATCTAATCATGACTGCTGAGCGCATGCAGATACAAGTGGGTCGTTCTTACAAGTGAGTTCTTATCTGCTCTCCTGCTCATTTTTTAACAGTCACACATCTTGCATCTTGTGTGATGAAGAACTTTCTCAGACTATACAACAGCTTAGAACTCTTGTTAAATTCTATAATTAACTGTTTAACACCTTGCATTGCTGGATCAGTTAGTATGACATTCAAGCATCATAAAATCTCAAACTATCCCATCTTTCATTTTATACACTGATTTTCTCCAAACCATGTTTCAGGTATAAGTTTCCTATGGACTCACAATCTTGGGTGAACTGGTGGCCACACGACTCCAACTGCAGAGATGAAGCCTGCAGAAAATATGTCAAAGTTTTGAATGATTTTGAATTAGATTTCTTATTATCTGGCTGTGAGGATCAGTGAAAAATACAATGCCAATTAGAAGATGTCATTCTTATGACTATTGTTATGCTATAACTTTGTTGGGTTCTTGTACATGATAGCATAATCCAACAGGTCTGAACAGGCCTAAAAGCATCCTTCAATAAAATTTACTATTTCTGATCCTAAATTGTATGATGATTTTTATTTCATTTTTATTGAAGATTGATGCATGGAGTAAAGAATTTGTGTAGGGGAAAAATTATTCTTCTCTGCATGCCACCCCCCTGCTGGGCAGGGAGAAGAATTTCTAGCAAAAAATTACTTAAAGGAGACCTATTATGCGACACTCTTCCGGAAAGGGGGCGGGGAGCAGCAGCTCATTTGCATTTAAAGAGACACACACAAAATCGGCGCGTTTTTGATTCCACCCAAAAAGAGGTATTTATAACATGGTATAATAAATGATCCGTGGGGTATTTTGTGATGAAACAGACACATTTTGGCGACACCTGGGGACTTATATTATATCTTGTAAAAAGGGACATAATAGATCTCCTATAAATATTGATCTGTTTCTCACCCACACATGTCATATTGCTGAAAACAGACACATTGTAACAGTTCAAAGGTGGGCAAGGAGGAGGCGGGTGTCACAGTCTGTCTTCACCACATTCAAGGACTCTTATTTTGAAGTTCTCTCCTGCACTACGTTTCCCAGAAGTCACTGCCCTGATCACTCCCTCGTTATCCCCACCTGTATGTCATTCCCTCATTAAGTTCCAAGTGTATATATACCCTCTAGTTTTGTCAATCCTTGAATTGTATTGTTATGTTTGATGTTACTCCAGTGTTTGTAATTAAAGGATTTAAAGTTCCTACTCCTGCGTCTCCTCTTGACACCTAGGACACCAAGAGTTATAGTGGGAACCGGCTGAACAGTCAACATAAAGTTTAATTGTAAACATAAATTTAAACCAACATAAAATATAAGGACACACATACAATGCAGCCTTGTGTGTCTCTCTCTCTCGAACTGGCGCCTCCTGCTCCCCTTTATCTTGCTTTCCTTATATTATATCTTGTAAAAAGGGACATAATAGGTCTCCTTTAAATATTTATCTGTTTCTCACCCACACATGTCATATTGCTGCTGAAGATCTATGGATTAAACCACTGGAGTCTTATGGATTACTTTTATGCTGCCTTTATGTGATTTTCTTTTAGCTACAAAATTAAGTCACCACTCAGATCAAACACAGCTAAAATATTCTTCTAAAAATCTTAATTTGTGTTCAGCAGAAGAAAGAAAGTCATAAACATCTGGGATGGCATGAGGGTGATAAACGATGAGAGAATTTTCATTTTGGGGTGAGCTATCCCTTTAAATGGAGGAAAACAAACATGTTACAGCATAATACTGAAATAATTCAGATAGTTTGCCAAACACAGTGAAAACATTCTCCCAGCTGTTTCTCAATCAGACACTGAGGATGGAGATCTTAGACATGATGCCAGTGATGATGGTAAATCAGTCTGTTATTGCTCATCTCCTACAGTAAACGAGACTCTCTGGCCGGCAGTGGCAGTTTAGTAATGTTACTTACTACATTCACTCTGCAGTAAATGTCCTTCATTCAAGCCCATACATTTTCATTGATTTTGGATATTGTAACAGTTCAAAGGTGGGCAAGGAGGAGGCGGGAACCGGCTGAACAGTAAACATAAAGTTTAATTGTAAACATAAACTTAAACCAACATAAAATATAAGGACACACACAACTCAGCTTCGTGCGTCTCTCTCTCGAACTGGCGTCTCCGGCTCCCCTTTATCTCACTTTCCTACTGATCAGCTGATTTAGCGCTGGCCGTGCATCATCACGGCCTGGCCACGCCCTTCTCCTCATCACACTCCTCCCCTGCCTGATTCAGGCTGGGGCTCCAACGGTCTGACTAACTACGCTGCCCTATGGGCTGTTCCCCTGGCAGACGGCAGTGAGTTCTCCAGCTCTCAGCAGCCGGCAGTGAGGCCTCTGGCGGATGGAACCGCTTCTCCCCTTCTTCGGCAGATGGCAGCGGTTCCTCTGGCTCTCGGTGGCCGGCAGCGACCCCTCTGTCCCCAGGCAGATGCGGTGGCTGCTCACCTGGCAGATGGCAGTGGCGAGGACTCCGCAACAGCGCATCCCTCCTCCCTACCAGTTTTCGTCACAACTGTAACAGTTCAAAGGTGGGCAAGGAGGAGGCGGGAACCAACAAAAGTCAACATAATCTTAAACCAACATAAAACATAAGAACACACTCACAACACGGCCATGTATGTCTCTCTCTCTCTCTCGAACTGGCACCTCCGGCTCCTCGTTATCTCACTGTCCTGCTGATTCAGTGCCTGCAGCGCATCACCATGGCCCAGCCATGCCCTCCTCCTTGTCACAGATATACAGTATGCATTCACTGACTGCAGGGATACTAGTAGGGGCCAAAACTTTGTGGTCATTTCAGTGACTTGTCTCTACTAGAACTACTGTACACTTGCAACCTATACAACAACAGACCAGACTTATAACCCAGAGCTCAACAATAATGATGACCCATTGAGAGAGTGTAAGAAATCTCGGGCCAGTTGACAAAACAGTGACTTGCCTGTTCAGCATGTCTTTTGTTGATCGTGGATGTGTTTATTTTTTTTTGCTTTGCAAACTTAAAGATTTGTTTTTTTTGTGATATATTGAAATTGCTGTTGGAAATTCTGCTGATTTAATAGTTTAAGTGGCCAAGGACCTCATTCCACCCACTGTACCTCATCCATTTTTTTGGGTTATGCATTGCCAACCCCTCTTAAGTATTCCTCAATCATCCTTTTCTGAATAGTGTAAAAACTAATAAAAAGACTTGACAAACTTGCACAAAATATCCAGTAATAATAACTGCTTAATTACCAAAAGTGTATAGGATCATTAAAGACCAAGATATGTAATAGTGTTTTTTTGTGTGTGTGTGTGTGTGTGTGTGCTCTGTAAACCATATTTTTATGAATATTTCAATTCTAATACAAGTTTACTATCACATAATATCAATTTCTTTGTTTATTACAAGACAAATGAGCATTATATTCATTCAAATGACTACTATATCACATTGATTTTCCGTGTGACAGTGGTGAATTATCAGTATTCAATATATGCATGTACACAAACATGTTATATATGCTATTTCTTCCTCAAGGTGGTGCTGATTTTCCAGTGATTTGATATTTGACATTACTATTTGATGAAGAAACAACATCAAAGTAAACTATAGCACACATGAACAGTATGATTTAACTATTGTTATTTCTGTGTACTACTGAAATTGTGTAAGTTGTGCATCTATTTAGACTCAAAAAGTGCCTGAGAAAATACATATGTGTATCTTATGTGTTATGTGTATCTCAGTATGTGTTTTACAGCCAGTTATGTCTTGTGAAATTTCAGTTTGGAAGTAATGAGTCTTGTTCTATATTTCTTGCATCATCTCTTTGATATATGAAAAATAAAACATCAACATTTTATTTTCTAAGTGTCTTGAAAAAGTTTAGAAAATTTGTCACTGTCTGAGCATTTTGTAAATCCATTTGCGATAGATATACTTTATGTGCCGGGTTGCTTAAAACCCAAGTATGTAATAATAATAGCAAAACATATATTTGAGGGTTAAATATTATTCAAAATTTAGAAACAAATCATACAACTTTTTATGAATTTATTATGATAAATGACAAAGTTTATCATTGTTTATGGTGAGAATATGGCTGGGGAGATCTGAACTACTCTGAAGTGTGTCTCAAGCATTCTCTTTCTCAGATTTACTTGCATGGATTTACTCAAATAGCCTATTTACTTGCAGATAAAAGAAAATACAAGGGAACACGATATATCACTGAGGATCTGCTCAGGCGATTGACTAAATGTGAATATTTAGCTTTTGTTTGGACTCTGGATCTGTCTACATCTACAAGTAGTGACAAACAATTCAGGGTAAGATTAAAACATGTCTTATAAGTGTGTTTAGTGTGAATGGCAAGCTTTATGTAGTAGTGTTTGGGGGGTTGCATTTCATTTCTATTGACATTAGTGCTTTCTTATTTTTACAGTATATTGAAAACTTGGACAAGTATGATCACCTGCAGATTCTTAACCTCAGTGACAACAGGATCGAAAGAATTGAGAAACTCGAGAAGCTATGCAAATTACGGGAACTCCACCTTTCCAATAATAGGATAACGTAAGAGACTTTGCTGTTTTCTTCTTAAAAATGATATTCCCTTACAAAAATAAAAACATAGTGCCATAGTACTGTGATGGTGTCAGATTGTAATACATGGTGGAACTTTTATGTCTACCCTGGTACTGAATGATTACTGTATTTGTGTACTATGCAGGGGTTTTCAAGGATGTGCTAGAGGTCAGTGGATCTCTAATCTAATTGGTCAGTTAAAGAAAAGTGAAAATGTAAAAATGTACAAAAAATATTTAAAAAAAATAACATTTGACATGACCAAATTTTACATTATTGCTGTATGTTCTGCTTTCTAAAGACTGGTTGGAAGTCATGAGATTAATCATTATTATTTTATTCAACTGACATCTCTGATCCCCTAGTTTTAACTGTAAAAAATCTGTATATAGATTTGTGATAAATAATATATATATTTCATGAACCTTTACCTGTCACCTTTAGCTTGCTCACTGGGGTTGCTCATTCGCCATATTCTCAGTAAAGCTGCTTTGGAATAATATTTATTGTGAAAACGCTGTACAGATACAGCGTTTGACATTTGACATTGACATTTTAAAAACCCCTGTACTATGTATTTACATGATACTTCAAAGAATCCGATGGTACATATCCTTAAATGGCATTGCCATGTTATGTGTCCAAAAAGCAAAGTACTACCATGTCCAAAAAACATTGGAGTACCATTGTACTTTTTGTTACTTTTTATTTTTGTTAGTGTTTTAGAACATTATGCCTGAAATTACAGAAAAACATATTATGTTCAGAAGGCCAGTAAAGTCATTTTTATATTTCATTTAATTGCAGAAAAATTGAAGGTCTAGAGCACATGACAAGTCTTCAGGTTCTGAATCTTGCCTTTAACAACATTGAACATCTACCAGTGTGGCTGGCAAAGAAGCTCCAATCACTTCAGACCATAAACCTCCAGAAGAACAAGATATTATCGGTGGGCCAATTTCTGTGATTTTCATAGAAAAGTACTGTACGTTTAGACATCTGATTATATTTATCCTTTTATAAATTGCAACAGTAATTGCTTACCCCAGCAACAATATGCCCACTTTTATCACATCTTGAACATCTTAAAGTAAAAGACTGCTGTTTGATTCTAGTGTATGCACAATCATATTATTTGCAACATGATCCACCTTTTGATCTAGCTTCATGAGATGACTAAACTGAAGCCACTGAAGAACCTGACGAGTCTGACATTAGCAGAGAACCCTGTTTCCAGTCTGCCCCACTACTACTTCTTCCTGATCTTCCATCTGAGGTCACTGGAGATATTAGATGGACAGCCCATTAGTCTGCAGGAACAAGAGCAAACACATCAGCGCATTCACATGGGTACAACATTTCATCTTTCACATTTATGGGCCCAATCTTTGCCTCCATTGTCGTGGTATAATCTGAGCCCATCAGTACTGTCTTTACAGAGGAGGTTGAGCGTTTGGAGCAAGAGCTTAAGGTGAGAGCTGAGGAGATTGCAAGGCTCCAGAGAGAGCAGGCTGCAGCACTGGAAGAACTGGAGCAGCAGGAAGCAGTCAATCAAAGCCTGAGGCTGCAGAATCAGGAGCAGCAGCACTCCCATGAGCAGCTTAGGAGAGAACTGGACACAAAGAATGAACTGGTAGGGTGATTTGGTAGGGAGTTTTCACTTTCATCAACCCCAGTGTGAAGAGGGATGAAAGGAATTCTAATGCGACTCTGATTTAAAGGAATAGTTCACCAAAAATGTTAAATTATGTCCCTAAGTTACTCACCTTCATGTCATTCCAAGCCCACATGCAGATATTGCGCTACAAAAAATATTTTTCGTTACATAATTTTTTAATTACATAAATACTGAGGCTACATTCAGGGGTGTAGCATCTATTATAATGGCATATACAGTACATAACAGTGGATATTCAGTATAATAAATGTTTGACTTAAAGGAATGTTCTGGGTTCAATACAAGTTAAGATCAAGCGACAGCATTTTTGGCATAATATTGATAACCACAAAAAATTTATTCTGACTCGCCCCTTGTTTTCTTTAAGAAAAAGTACAAATCTGGGTTACAGTGAGCTACCTACAATGGAAGTGAATGGGGGGCCAATTTTGAAGAGTACAATACTGTTTCAAAAGTATAGCCATAAGATGTAAATAATATGCATGTAAACATGATTTTAGTGTGATAAAATCACTTACTAACCTTTTCTTTGTAAAGTTATAGCCAATTTTACAACTTTGTTACCATGACGATGTAATGTTAACAAACCCTAAAACAACTTAATTTGCAATTTAAACAACTTTACAACTCAAATAATACATGAGTTTTAACAGAAGAATTAATAAAAGTGCTTTTATAAAATTATAACCTTCACATTTCTGCCTTTAAACCCTAAAAAAATGTGCCCCCATTCACTTAAATTGCCCACATTCACTTCCATTGTAAGTGCCTCACTGGCACTGCGATTGTTGCTTTTTTTTTTAAAGAAAAGGAGGGACTGGCCTTTAATAAAAAAATAAAGGTAAATACATTTTTGTGGTAATCGGTATTATGACACAATTGCTGTCGATTGAGCTTAACTTGTATTGAACCCAGAATATTCCTTTATGGGTCTGGTAAAACAGGAGGGTGAAAGTTCCACCTGTCAATCAACCACTGAGCTAAAATAAGCTTTTTAAAATTTGGCAGTTATGTGTGGCTTGAAAGGAAATAATCTACTATTTTATTTAAAGTGCATATACTCATTTACAGACTTCACGAAACTTCAGTATGCTGGATATCAAGCACATCAGCTCAGTTTAAACAGTTCTCCATTAAAATAACAGGAATTCTGTGCTAGAAGATTAAATGTAAGTATAACTGGCAGAAACGGTGAGCCAATTTTTTCATGCTTTCTTTTTGATCTTTAATACTTTTTATGTTTTATTATGATGCGGTAACACATTGACACACTGTAATGATTGATGTCTCCTCGAAATCCGAACAGAAGGGGTCAAAAGAGATGCATATACTATACAATCAAGTGTAAATGGTGATGCGTCTGTAAATGGCAATGGCGCCTGTCCACTTTTGATCGAATCGCCCTAAACGCATCTTAAAATCAGGCAATACACAGGGGAAGATTACACACACACACATACACTCACCTAAAGGATTATTAGGAACACCTGTTCAATTTCTCATTAATGCAATTATCTAATCAACCAATCATATGGCAGTTGCTTCAATGCATTTAGGGGTGTGGTCCTGGTCAAGACAATCTCCTGAACTCCAAACTGAATGTCAGAATGGGAAAGAAAGTTGATTTAAGCAATTTTGAGCGTGGCATGGTTGTTGGTGCCAGACGGGCCGGTCTGAGTATTTCACAATCTGCTCAGTTACTGGGATTTTCACGCACAACCATTTCTAGGGTTTACAAAGAGTGGTGTGAAAAGGGAAAAACATCCAGTATGCGGCAGTCCTGTGGGCGAAAATGCCTTGTTGATGCTAGAGGTCAGAGAGGAATGGGCCGACTGATTCAAGCTGATAGAAGAGCAACTTTGCCTGAAATAACCACTCGTTACAACCGAGGTATGCAGCAAAGCATTTGTGAAGCCACAACACGCACAACCTTGAGGCGGATGGGCTACAACAGCAGAAGACCCCACCGGGTACCACTCATCTCCACTACAAATAGGAAAAAGAGGCTACAATTTGCAAGAGCTCACCAAAATTGGACAGTTGAAGACTGGAAAAATGTTGCCTGGTCTGATGAGTCTGGATTTCTGTTGAGACATTCAGATGGTAGAGTCAGAATTTGGCGTAAACAGAATGAGAACATGGATCCATCATGCCTTGTTACCACTGTGCAGGCTGGTGGTGGTGTAATGTGTGGGGGATGTTTTCTTGGCACACTTTAGGCCCCTTAGTGCCAATTGGGCATCGTTTAAATGCCACGGCCTACCTGAGCATTGTTTCTGACCATGTCCATCCCTTTATGGCCACCATGTACCCATCCTCTGATGGCTACTTCCAGCAGGATAATGCACCATGTCACAAAGCTCGAATCATTTCAAATTGGTTTCTTGAACATGACAATGAGTTCACTGTACTAAAATGGCCACCACAGTCACCAGATCTCAACCCAATAGAGCATCTTTGGGGGTGGAACGGGACCTTCGTGCCGTGGATGTGCATCCCACAAATCTCCATCAACTGCAAGATGCTATCCTATCAATATGGGACAACATTTCTAAAGAATGCTTTCAGCACCTTGTTGAATCAATGCCACGTAGAATTAAGGCAGTTCTGAAGGCAAAAGGGGGTCAAACACAGTATTAGTATGGTGTTCCTAATAATCCTTTAGGTGAGTGTATATACACTTGATCATGAGTGAAATCAAAACTGATGCACTAGGTTTAAATCATTTATTTTTTATTAGTCATAATGATGGAAAGCATTTGAAATTATCCGTGTATGTTTAAAAAAATCGGTAATTGACAGATCATTTTTGGTTAATGCAACCCCTGCCCACATGACTTTATTTGTTATATGGAACACAAAAGGAAATTTTTTAAATAAATTTCTCAGTCCATCTTTTCAATACAACAGAATTTGGTAGGAACTGACTTCAAGATTAAAAAGATCCAAAAGTATAATAAAATTTGTCCGGGTAGCTCACAATTAGCTTATCCTAATCCACTTCTTCTGAAGGCATAAGAAAGGTTTTGGTCAGAAACAACCCAAAACTTGTCACTTTTTTTCAGGGAAATCTTGACGTCTGTTGCACGTTCACGAGTGCATGAGAGAAGCTTTTTTTGTCAGCACTAAACTGGACTGAGATAATCAGGGTATGAAATTAACTTTTCTGCCCACCAGCCACATGGGTGAATGATCAATTTTACCAGCGACTTTGATTATATATATACAGTGGCATGCAATAGTTTGGGCACCCCTGGTCAAAATGTCTGTTGTTGTAAATAGTTAAGTGAGTAGAAGATGAACTGATCTCCAAAAGGCATAAAGTTAAAGATGAAACATTCTTTTCAAAATTGTAAGCAATATTAGTGAATTATTTTTATATTGTACAATTTTAGAGTGAAAAAATGAAAGGAGCACTATGCAAAAGGTTGGGCTCCCCAAGAGATTTGAGCTCTCAGATAACTTTTACCAAGGTCTCAGACCTTAATTAGCTTGTTAGGGCTATAGCTTGTTCATCATTTGAAAAGGCCAGGTGATGCAAATTTCAAAGCTTTAAACGTACTCTGACTCCTCAAATCTTGTCCCAACAATCAGCAGCCATGGGCTCCTCTAAGCAGCCTAGCACTCTGAAAACTTAAATAATTGATGCCCACAAAGCAGGAGAAGGCTATAAGAAGATAGCAAAGCATTTTCAGGTGGAGTTCAAGTTGCAGTCTGGAAGACCAATAAAACTTTCAAAGAGAACTCCTCATAGGATTGCTAGAAAGGCAAATCAAAACCCCTGTTTGACTGCAAAAGACCTTAAGATTTAGCAGACTCTGGAGTAGTGGTGCACTCTTCTACTGTGCAGCGACACCTGCACAAATATGATCTTCATGGAGAGTCATGAGAAGAAAACCTTTTCTGCATCCTCGCCACAAAATGCAGCACCAGAAGTTTGCAAATGAACATCTAAACAAGCCTGATGCATTTTAGAAACAAGTCCTGTGGACTGAGTTAAAATATAACATTTTGGCCACAATGAGCAAAAAGGTTGCAGAATTTAATGAAAAGAACATCTCTACAACTGTTAAGCACAGGGGTGGATCGATCATGCTTTGGGCTTATGTTGATGCCAGTGGCACAGGGGAACATATCTCTGGTAGAGGAAAGAATGGCTTCAATTAAATACCAGCAAATTCTCTAAGCTAACTTCACACCATATGTAAAAAAGATGAAAAGAGTATTGCTTCTACAACAGGATAATGATCCTAAAGACACCTCAAAATCCACAATGGGCGACCTCAAGAGGTGCAAGCTGAAGGTTTTGCCATGGCCTCATAGTCCCATGACCTAAAAATCATCAAAAATCTGTTGATAGACCTGAAAAAAGTAGTGCATGCAAGATGGCCCAAGAATCTCAAAGAACTAGAAGCCTTTTGCAAAGAAGAATGGGCAAAAATCCCCCAAACAAGAACTGAAAAACAATTAGCTGGCTACAAAAAGCTTTTACAAGCTGGCATACTTGCCAGGGCATGTTACTAAGTACTGACCATGTAGGGTGCCCAAAATTTTGCTTCAGGCCCTTTTATTTTTTGTTATTTTGAAACCATAACAGATGAATATATAAAAGTAAAATTGCTTAAAATATTAAAGACATGTGTCATCTTTAACTTTATGCCTTTTGGAAATCAAGCCATCTTTTGCCCGCTTAGCTATTAACAGCAACAGAAATTTTGATCAGGGGTGCTGAAACGTTTATTCTGTATATACTGTACATATAATAACAATGTTATTTTAGATGATTTAGATGAGTAGATAAACAAAATTACCCTCCACTGTGGATGAAATACCTGCAATTATCTGGTGGCGGATGCTTATTTAATTCCCTGTAAATTCATAAAAATTCTCAATTTGTGTTCAGATTTGGATGACACAAATATTTGAATGAAATTTTTCTTTTAAAAAAAGTTGATAAAAAGCTTTTAATTGTGATATCTCCTTTGAAAAATATTTCTATTTCCTGATAAATCATTTGGTACCACTGCCTATTTAATCTGTAACATTCATATATCTGCTTTCAGTCAAATTTCCAATGTCTTGATGCTTGCAGATTCAAAATGCATTCCAGATATACTTTTAAAGTACTCAAGGGTAGAGGATAATATTCCCAACTGTCCTTTTCCTGTCTATTTTCAGCCAGTTCCCTTTTCAGCTCTCTCTTCTTACTACACTGTTGTCAGTTGCCCTAAAGGTACTTTGTAAACAGTGTTGAAAAGTCTTTGTATTTCCAGCTTTCCACACAGAAATCATCCGCTTTTCTGTATCAGTCACTATGCTCTTGTGTAAACTGTCTGTATGTCCTTTACTGTTTCTGCTCTGCATTCCTGCTTCAACCTCATCTTCCACTTCATGTTCCTCTCTGTCAGGTATTCACATCAGTCCAATCTGTTACCCATAAGCCACACTGATCACTGTATGATGTCGATATTGTGTTTTCATGAGATTCCAGGTGTTTCCTTAGAGAGATGTTGATGGTATAAAATTGCTATGTATTTAGCACATTTCTGAGGTTGTTTCTGCATGTTTGCATTTTGTAGTACAACGAACGACAAAGGAAAAGGAAAACAACAGGTTTTAAATACACAAACACAATGAAGACTAAACGAGACACAGGTGAGAACAATGATGCAATGATGGCAGTGATGAGATCAGGGAATTGTGGGAAGTGTAGTTTTTAGACAGACAAGTGAAACACGGGGCAGACAACAAGGAAAATGTGACATTGAATGTGAACAGTGACGAGTGAAACAGAAAACACGGGGCAGACAACAAGGGATCTTAACACATACATATCAGTATATTGTATATATATATATAATTGCGTAAAGTTATTTTCGGTTAAAATTTATATCATGTTTATAGTCACCTTTTTTCCATACATATATTTTTATATTTTTATATAAAAATATATGTATTTTTATTTATTTTTTATTCAGAATGTTGTACATATAGTTTCAATGTACTCAGTTCCTCTCTTAAATTTTTATTTTCTTTTATTTTCATCCCCTTTTCTCCCAATTTGGAATGCCCAATTCCCACTACATAGTATGTCCTCATGGTGGCACGGTTACTCACCTCAATCTGGGTGCCGGAGGACAAGTCTCAATTGCCTCGATATATGTAACAAACATCATTGACAGTACCTCCAGCATTACTTTTTTTTTTCCTCCCCAATTTGAAATGCCCAATGCGCTCTAAGTCCTCTTGGTGGCGTAGTGACTCACCTCAATCCGGGTGGTGGAGGATGAAACTCTTGAGTCTGTCAACCCACGCTTTTTATGGCTTGTTGAACGCGTTACCACGGAGATATAGCATGTGTGGAGGTTTCACACCATCCACAGCGGCATCCACGCACAACTTACCATGTGCCCCACTGAGATCGAACCACATTATAGCGACAACGAGGAGGTTACCCCATGTGACTACCCTCCCTAGCAACCGGGCCAATTTGGTTGCTTAGGAGACCCGGCTGGAATCGCTCGGCACGCCCTGGATTCGAACTCACGAGCTCCAGTGGTGGTAGTCAGTGTCTTTACTCGCTGAACTACCCAGGCCCCCACCAGCAGCATTACTTTTATTTATTATTTTTTATTTTTTTTTGGAATGTCCAATTTCCAGTGTACACACTCCTCGTGATGGCGCAGTTGACTCGCCTCAGTCCGGGTGGGAGAGGACAGATCCCAGCTGCCTCCGCATCTGAGACCGTCTACTCGCACATCTTATCACGTGGCTCACTGGGTGCGCCACCGCGGACGCACAGCGCTTGTGGAGGCTTCACGCCATCTTCAGCATTAATTGATTTTTCCTATTTGATGTAAAGTCCCATCTGAATTTCTAAAATAAATGAGCTGTTAAGAAGGTTTTCCTCTAAGGAAGTTTCTCCATCCTTTACTGATAAACACCTATGATGCCACTCTTGTTCGACTAGGAATTAGAGCCAGGAACAAGAGAAAGTTCTGTCTTTAGAAACAGGACAGAATTTAATGTCAAATTAAGTAAATGTATTAACTAAGTGACATAAATGTAGCATATTTTGGTTAACAGGTTCGCTTTGGCAGCCTTATTCGCAATAATATATTTCGCCATTAGTTGACTTCAGTTGTGAATGACCAGCTTATTGCTGAATCATGCAATGCGGATGTACTGTATATATGACTCTAAATTGGCTATGGCAGGAATATATTCATTTTCAGAGTGATCTTTCCCTCATTTTCTATGTTTTTCAGAAGGTGGAGATAGAGAACCTTTCTAGTGAGAGTCCATATATAGGAAAGGCTTGTCAGAAAAGAAACATCATGTTCACATCTGAGAGCATCGATGCAAAAGACCAACAGCAGCTTCTCTCAGTGGATCTGACAGAGACAGACAACCCAAGAGAAAATTACATGTTCAGACATGACCAACTCAGAGGTACAAAAGTTCAAGGGCACTATGTCCTTTAAAATTGTATTAAAGCATTTAAATAGTAACATTTGTGTAATGTACTGTTTGTGTAATTTATTTTTATTGTGAGTAAATGAAGCAGCAAAAAATGCATGTTGTATATACTATTACAGTTTCTAATAGCAAATTGAAATTACTATTATTTAGTTATTTTGGAATTTTCTACAATGGCTCCAAAATATATTTGGACACATAATTCTCTTTTAAAAATGTATGAATTTCATTACATTAAACAGCAAAATAGTGTTTAATCATTCATTTTTATGTGTGGCTTAATTGTATAATATCTGCTTTTTAGCTAAGGAGCAGGTCTGTGAAGCGGAGAATGATCAGCTCAGGCAGAAGCTTCAGAAGCTGGGAGAGATGAGAGGAGAGATGAAGACCCTGGAGAGACAGCTGGACAGACAGAGTTCACAGAGGAATCAAGCCCAGGATGAAATGGACCAGTGGCAGAATCTGTTGCACAGCCTGGATCCCAGTGACCCCAAACATGTCAGTATTAACAATGTCTAAAAAAAACTCAAGCCATAAGAGGCTGTATGTTAATAGGAATTTACCATGGTGAAGTTTGAATTTGTGTATAGCAGAGTGCCTAAAACCCCCTCAACCATGGTAAAATAATTGTAACACACACAGCCTCTCATAGCTTATAGCTTGTATTGCATTCATACTATGCAATCACGGTCAAAAGTGTACTTTTGAAAGGCTGAATGCTCGACCGTGTGAAATGCACCGTTACGCAGAGAAGTGAAGTATACCTGGCATTAACTGAAGGCTGTTTACGGTTGCCAGGCAACATTGCTGCATTAAAGTAATATTTCTGGTTCAAAAGGGTGCAATAGTTGGGTTTTGGAAGTAAAAATTCCATTAATTTCTTCCATAGACTAATTGATTTTCAATGCTAACTTATAAACCTTTGAAGACAGACTCACCATAAGCTCAGGTTGTTCATCGATGCTAACCGTATATCCTCCTGTTGAAGCCATCCATCTGCGTTATTTCAAAATCTTATTTAATAACGGAATTCCTGTTGAACAACTACATTACCCATGGTTCAGCCTAGAAATTTTCACCATAAGAGAACCGTGGCCAACAAAGCCTGCGAAATCAGTCCAGAAGCGACCGCCCACTCCCATGAATGACACAAACGAGTCATCAAACTGCACTCTAAAAAATCAGCTGTAATGTCTGTAACATCTCAAAAACATGAATAACCAACACTCCTGGAAACATAATAAAAACTTTTATAAAAAAACTGATCTGACTATCTATAGCTTGTTTTTTTTATTTCACACCTTAGTCCCACTGTCCCCATATGAGGACATAACATTTTATTTGGATGTTTATTAGGAGCTACTAGTTACAAATCAAAAAGGCAAATGGAAAATATACGCTTGGGTCTCAGAAGGTTAAAGGTTTATAAGCTATTGTTGAAAATCAATTTGTCAATGGAAAAAAATTAGATTTTTACTTCTGGAACCAGACTGTTGCACTCTATACAAGTTAAGCTCAATCAACAGCATTTGTGTAATAATTTCATTACCACTACAAATATTGTTTATTTCCATTTTTTTATTTTGTGGGGCCAGTCCATAAACTTTAAAATGCACACTGTTTCAAAAGTATAGTAACAAAACACTTGGTATATGTTAACTTGACTCTATTGTGATAAAATCTCTTTTGTACATAGATTTTTTTAACTGGCATTACATCATCATGGCTTTATTACAATTAAGTTGTAATTGTTGATATAAGTGTACACAGATTAGGTCAGTAAGCGATTTTATGATACACTAAAACACATTAAGATGTGTAATGTTTACATCTTATGGCTATACTTTTTGGCTGTACTTTTTTACAGTGTGTATATTTAACATTTATGGATTGGCCCTATTCACTTCCATTGTAAGTGCCTTACTATAAACTCGCTTTTTGCTACTTCTTTATTAATAAACAACAGTTGAAAATATTTTTGTGAGTGGTAATGTTATAAATGACATCGATTGAGCATAACCTTTTTTGTACCCGGAATATTCCTTTAAGAAAATGTTCAACTGATGTGTTTGTAATGTCAGTTTACAACATGGCTCATCCAATCCGATTTTAGAGCTGGAACTATTGGTTTCACTAAATTGCAAACATCGGCTTGTATCCATCTTTTTCCTGAAAGTGGAAGTATTCCAGAATACTTAACAGTAATTCATAACAGCAGCCTGTTTCCGCTTTCCAATCTCCAGTGTTTTCACTCGCATCTGTGAATGTTCTTCAGTCAGTGTTGTGAAAAAGAGTCTCTATCACTAATGTGTTGTGGCAACTCCCTAACAACATAGATGATGATACCAAGATGTTCCATGTGGAATTAACCGTTGCTAACCCCATAATGTGCAGGACTTCAGAGGCCACTAGTTGCAGGCATATGAAATATTCCTGTCTCTTTAAGAGAAAAGAGTTCACTTCTGTCACAGGAGTAGTCTGTTAATGCTGTGGGTGGAGCCAAAGAGGTTCCTCACTCCCACACAGCCCCAGATGCTGATTGGCTGAGGGGGAATGTTTCCTGTGTTGATTCAAAGAGAGGAGCTGAGTGGAGAGGAAAGAGTGCCGGGATACAAGAGGAGGAGGGGGCAAGAATGAAGTATAAAGAAGAGGGCTACTACTGGAGATAGCTGGACTCCATGGACAAATGCTCCAAAGTTTTGTCTAGAAGAAGCGGATATAAAAGACACAGGAAATGCTTTGTTTCTTCTCAAAGATTTCCTGTTACCCCCTCATGGGTAGAGCCTATGTAGAGATGGAAAGTGAAGAGATGGCAGTCACACTTTTGTAGTAAGTACCCCACTCGGGCTCATGGGATGAGCCCCTCCTTAGTGTCAGGGCAAAAATATTATCAGAGCAAAGACATGCCACGTTTGGAGAGTATAAATTAAGTACAAATTATTTTAATTGAAAAAGGTATTAATGCATTAGTAGTGCATTTGATTAAATAATGCATTATGAGTAAATTAAAATGTGTTAATAAAAGTGTTATAACTGTTCTCATTCTGTAGGAGTGAAACAAAGTGTTGAGAAGGAAAGGAAAGTGGATGGCTGTTGAAAGTGAAAAATGCAGAAGTCCAAGACAGTTGTCGTTTTCTAGATTTGAGTTCTGCATCATTTTGACCTAACACAACAGTCTAGATCAGATTTAAATGTGTTAACAAATCATTAAACAGCTTGAAGTAAAATGTTACTGTGACAGGGCAGAGGGCGGGGCCGGGTCGTGATGCTACACACCTGGCACCTAATCAGGCTAATGAAGCCTCAGAGAGGGATAAGGGCTGAGTGGAGAGTGCACTTTTTGATTTGATCAGAACTTTGTTGTTTTATTACTCTGTGAAATAATGTAGTTACACATATTTTTTGAAAGACAAGTGGGTTATTTCATGTCCATTCAACCAAATTTCAGAAACTTCCCTAGCTGAATCTTTTTTGTTAAAAATTCTTCTAAAGAAAGATAAATATATATGTTGATGAACGCCAAATCATCAGTTGACTTCAGCACCCCTTGTTGCGTTTTATGCTAATGGTGTCCAAAGATTGGGGGGAAAACACTTTTTTGTTTTTCCAAAGTTGCTTTACCTATAACTCTAGAAGTATTAAAGATGTATATATATACATATATATATATATATATATATATATATATATATATATATATATATATATATTAATATCCTTTTAGATTCGGTTCATAACAAACTTTCCTTTTTGTATCTTCATTTTAGTGGCTGTCAGTGTTGCTCCATTAGAAAACTTACCTTAACCTTTTTCATTGGTCAAAAGCCATTGGATTTTCAAAATGTACAATCTTGATTTTTGAGACTGTATAGAAAATACACTATTATTAAGAATAAGGGACACGTGGCTCATCGG
The DNA here is from genome assembly GCF_025860055.1 of Xyrauchen texanus. Taxonomy (NCBI): domain Eukaryota; kingdom Metazoa; phylum Chordata; class Actinopteri; order Cypriniformes; family Catostomidae; genus Xyrauchen; species Xyrauchen texanus. Next base: position 40,332,222 of record NC_068279.1, read on the forward strand.
TTAGTTCAATACCTTTATTTAGTTTTTTTTAAATGTATAATGAAATCCAAATTGACCCTATTTAGTTTCTCAATAGATGCTCGTGACCTTATTGTGCACGATTCTTGATCACAAATTTTGTTTAGTTGGCGGCTGATGTCTCTAAGTCTTTAAAGTTTCAACCAGATGCTGGAGGTGTTTTCAGGTCTGGCTCCATTCTGGTATGAAACAATCCACTCAATTCCTGATGGATAAAGTCAAGTCCTGCCTTTTCATTTTCTGTTTGAATATCCTTTTTCACCTGTAAAAACCTCACATTATGAAAGTAAAATGGGTTGCGAATGCCATATTGACTTATAGCAAATGTTGCAATTATAAATGTAAGTCTACTGGTTTCACACAGCAGAAGGATGAATGGTAAAAATCCAATGGCAAAACTTTCTCACCCAGCTCTCTCTGTCATCACTTCTCCAGGCTCATGTGAAGGCCCAGTTGTCCAGTAAGACGCAGTTGCTGGCCATCATGAGCAGAAAGCATCAAGAGCTGGAGAGAAGGCTGGATGATATGATCACACGCATTCACAAGGAGACGCAGGAGATAAACGAACTAGAGCAACAACTTAATGATGGTGAGGAACCTTTTCAAGAAGTGTCAAGTTGGATAAAAATTGTGTTGAATTCACTATTTTGCCAGAATAGCTTAAAAAATCTGAGATCTGTTACCTGAGATTTATTTTATTTTGGGTTATAAAATAAAATCCAAACATAAGCAATAAGAAACCATCTGTTGGGGAAGACTTGAAAGGAAGCAGTGATTTCAAACATCTCCAATCCCTCAGGCCAGATAGCTGCTAATGAAGCACTCAAGCGTGATCTTGAGGGCATCATCTCTGGTCTCCAGGAGTACCTGCAGGGGGTGAAGGACCAAGCACGAAGAGCCCAGACAGACTGCAGGTGTCTACAGAAGGAGAATGATGCTCTGCAGCGACTTCTACATGAGAAAGAGCTGCAATGCACAGAGCTGGAGAAAGAAGCTGAAAGAAGTGCTGAAAGCGCCCAGGAGGTCAGAGTCTGTTTCTGGCATAACATTCATCAGCACAGTAGTTTTATTTGGCATTTTGTAATAATTAATAACATCTTTTTTGTAGGAGCTGCAGTGTCAGCAGCTGGAGTTACTGGATCTGAGAAGGGAGAATGAGGAGTTGAGGCAGGCTCAGGGTCAGATCAGTGAATATGAGGCAGAGCTAGAGACCCAGCTGCAGGAGAGAGACACTGAAGCCACACAACTAAAGGAGGAGCTGGACAGACTGCGTCGACTCAGTCATGTAGGAAACCGCTTTTTATCTCATTACATATTTACTGTATGCATATTAACCCTTAAATGTATGGATTTGCCAAACATTATCACATACCTCCGGTCTTTATAGTCCCGCCACGTATATCTATTACAAAGGGATCTACAAAATGCTCAGATAGAGTACAATTTTCAAAACCTTTATTAAGACAATTAGAAAATAATAGAATAGAATCTATTCTAAATATGTTTGTTTTATTTTTCATTATCAAAGAGATGATGCAACAAATATAGAACAGGAATCTTTACATATACTCAAAAGTTTCATGAGATGCAAGCTTACTTTCAAACACATAACACATAAGATACACATATGTATTTTCTCAGGCACATTTTGAGTCTAAATAGACGCACAACTTTTTCAGTAGTACACAGAAATAACAATAGTTAAATCATACTGTTCATGTGTTACACTTGCTATAGTTTACGTTGATGTTGTTTCTTCATCAAATAGTAATGTCAAATATCAATCAAATCAATCACCGGAAAATCAGCACCACCTTGAGGAAGAAATAGCATATATAACATGTTTGTGTACATGCATATTGAATACTGATAATTCACCACTGTCACACGGAAAATCAACGTGATATAGTAGTCATTTGAATGAATGTAATACTCGTTAAATAAAATTTGTCTTGTAATAAACAAAGAAATTGATATAATTTGATAGTAAACTTATTTAGATATGAAATAATAAAATAATGTGATTTATGTAAGCGCATGAAGCAACACTATTTCATATCTTGGGTGTAATGATCCTATACACTTTTGGTGATCAAGCAATATATATATATATATATATATATATATATATATATATATATATATATATATATATGCTACACTATTCAGAAGAGAAAGATTGAGGAATACTAAAGAGGTGTGGGCATAACTCCAAAAATGGATGAGGAACAGTAGTTGGAATGAGGTCCCGGGTCACTAAAGACCTGAGGTTTGCACTAATAATTTCCATTGTTTCATTTTTGCAACTTGTCCTGTGCGTTTACAGATGGAGCACTCTGCTTTGCAGGCGGAGCTGCAGAAGGAAAGACAGTCTAAAGAGAATGCTTTGGCACAGATGCACATGGCTGCTGACAGAGACCTAGAGAACACAGAACTGCTGCAACAGGTCAATGCTCTCCAGGTACTGCAGATTCATATCAGAATAATAAGCTCACTCTCACCCTCATTTTGTTCTACACCTGACTCTCTTTTATTTTCGTAGAACATAAAAGCATATGTTATACAGAATGTTATCCTCAGTGACTATTCGCTTTCATTGCATCTTTTTTCGAAACAATGAAAGTGAATGGTAACTGAGACTAACATTCTGTGTAACATCTCCTTTTATGTTCCACAGAAGAAAGAAAGTCATATAGGTTTGAAACAACATGAGGGTGAGCACATGATGACATAATATTTGGTTAAACTATCCCTATGCACTGTTGAGGCCATTTTGAATATGATTCTTGGTAATCGTGACTTCCCAGTTCATTTTTGATGGTAGAGAAGTGGCACTGAAACAGTCCTACTGCTTGTGCGTGACAATTCTACTACCTTTAGTTTTAGGTTAACCTATTTAACTTGTATTTCTCTAATACTTTCTCCAAAGCAAACTCACACATTTTATGGATAAATTAATAGCACTTTATCACATTATTATTTGTATTTTTTTTTTTTTCATTTTTATTAACTTTCAGTTACTTTCAACATGGGATTCAATAGTTTTCCAAATGCCCTGTAAAGTAGCAGAAGGTGATGATAAACACGAAAGCACAGGTTTTGGTCCAAATTTGTGGAATTACTTCAGTTGTAAATACCAAAATATCATAAATTATGTTAACTTTTTTCTTTGGTCACTTCAGCCCCATACATGTATCACTGTACTACATTTAAACCTCTTTCACTGCCAATAAAAAGAGTGTTCTGTACATTCTTATCCTTGGTAATGTTTGAGCATAGGTGGGTAGAGTAAAAGTATAATTCTGTAAGTATAAATATATAAGTATACTTTTACTTTCCTTAAGTAAAAGTATAATTTTTTTTATTTTTATTATTACTCAAGTAGAAGTAAAAGTAGTAATGTTACAAATGACTTGAGTAAGAGTAACCAAGTATCCAATAGAGTTTACTCCCAAATATTCCATTACATAATACACATTTAACACATATTATATAATAATAATTATTATTAATAATGGAAATTGTCATTATACACCCTCATGTTTCAAACTATATGACTTTCTTTCTTCCATGGAGCACAATTAAGGAGGAGGGGCACATTAATACACACGCTTTCATGGGTTGAAGTCCAGAGGCCACATCTCCCATGGAGCCTAGCTCGCAGCATCCACCACCCCATTTTCACCCAACAATCCCTGCATTCCAATGGGATAAATCACATTCCGAAGAGCCATTTGAAGGGAGAAAAATCATGATATTCATGCTGTAAGATCATTTCAAACAGGACTTCCAATACAAATTACTTAAAATGTGAGTTCCGAATTACAGTTGTTGTAATGGAGATGGTGCGCAACCAAAAGGCATTCAATCTAGCGCATGTTCAACGCACAATGGTCTATAGTTACAGAATCACCCAGAAAATGACAACGAGACAAGCCCACAGTATCGCCAAAACTTACCACTGTGCAATTTTTATCTTGAAATATCTGCTTATCTTGGTGTAGTTAAGGCATTGCATGAAGAAAGTGTTTGTTTAGAGCCTGCCTGCTGCAGTCATTAACTGTACTCAAGTGACAGAATGCAGCTGTAAAGTTCCGCTGGCATAAAAGTCCCATTAGAAAATCTCTCAATAAATTACGCATTTATTAACACTTATTAATTTAAAACCTCTGCCCATTGTAACGTGTTTTTTTTTTTCTTTGGAAATGTCTATGCAGTTCAGATGGAAGACAGTACACACAAAAGTTAACAAGGTTTTTCCCTTCTTCAAGACTGAATAATACTAGAGTAAATAAGCCATGTCCTTTGATAATGATTTGGGTCATATTTAATGGAAAATATGTGAGTTGCGCTACGTGAAGTGGCAGAAATATAAACAGCCTCTTGAGTAGCGCTGACAACAGACACCGAGCACCGGCGGTGGTGTGCATACCTTCATTGAAAACAGTTGTTTTGAATTTTAGAACGGGCCATGTCGTCTGCCAGATGCTTCCGGGGTGCAACCCCCTTAAGAGTGAAAAGTACCCAGCGTAAAATATATGGGCTGTAAAAAGCTTAATTTAGTAAATACTTAAAGCTACACTATGTAACTTTTGGGCCTCTAGTGGTTAAAAAATAAAACTGTATGTGTCGTGTGGAAGAACATTGTTTTGGTAATGACGTAAGTTGTGGTTCGGCTCTGCTCCTCTGCATGGATGAATGTGGTTCGAGGCACCGGTCCTGAATACAGGACATCTTCTCAAAGCGAATGGACAAATAAATAACAAAAGAAAGGAAAAGACGGATTTCTGAAAAACATTTAATCTGAGCAGATAAGTGTCATATCTTATGCTGTTGTTTTGACTAATTGGATACATTGAACAAAACATTGTTTTGAAATAAATTACAAAAGTTTGGCAACATTCATTAATATTAGACATAACGATTGCTAGTCTGATAAGGTCAAACGTTGGAAAGTTTTTATAACTGCAGGATGTTCTGGCCAAATAGACCACAGCAGTAACTAATTTATAGATTGTCATTGTTACCAACCAGTGGTCAACATTATTTCAAGACTCACATGTTCTTGGCAAGCCTAGGACTAAATTATTTATTTATATAAGTTATTGCTGTTATAAAGAAAAATACACACGTGTGCTAGCAAGTGAAAAGTTCTGCACCGATTACAGTATAATTATTGTATTTCACTACACACACAGTGTGATTACACAGTTATACATAAACTATCTTGCCTGATGTGTAAGAAAAAAGCCATCTCTGGGTCGCTTTTAAATCCTTTCAGATCTCGGAGTTGTCGCCACCTCTGAAGAGCCAAGCTGATGTTGTTTCAGGTTTTATTACAGACTCTGTCCATTTCACTTTTTGCTTGTAGACTACCGTATTATGCACCAAATCATAATTTTTCTGGTTGTAATTGGGAGTTTGGTTGAACAATAAACTGCATCTGGGATTTTATTCATTTTGGCCTCTTGTAGCCTCTGTGTCTGTGCCCGTCATTGTAAGGAAAGACTATGAATTTGATTTTTTTCATTCTATAAATGGATTTTAAAAACTATCGACCAATTAATCCGTTATCTGTCTTTTGCAACACCTGTATTGGCAAAATCCACCTTTGGGTGACCTCTAGTTTGAATCATTGATATCTTTTACAGGAGGAGAGGGATGCCTTTAAAGAGAGGGTAGATTCTCTTCAGAGCGATTTGGAGCAGGTCAGGAAAAATTTTCTGTGCCCAGAGCGTGTGGCAACTCATTTAGAAGAGCTGAGAAGAGGCATAGGTACAGGACAAGAGGGACAGAGGTTTGTTAGATCCTTACATCTGATTAAAATGAAAGTGGATTGTCTGGCTACAGATCCATCAGAGATTTAGAGATTTTGTCTTCCATCCTATTGCACCAGCCTTGAAGACCTTGGTGAATCTGTGAATAAGAGTGTCATGGAGCTGAAACAGGAGCTGCATCGTGTGGTATCTGCTGCTCAGAGAGATAGCGACGAGGCTCAACGCTGTCAGGACAGACTCACTGGAGAGATGAGGTCCCTCAATGAGAGACTCAGGAGGTACCAAGAGAGTTACCAGGTGGAACAGACTCAGGTGAGCTGAATTTGTGAGGTCATAATTGACTTTTTTGCATTGACGTTTCTAATGCTTAAATGCACAACTATGCCAACATCACATTTAGTTTGATGTGATGCTTATTTCCCTGTGTTTGATTCCAGCCGTCAGCAGAGAGGCGGGGTGAGAAGGCAGAGCTCCACAGATTGAGGGAGGAGCTAGAAGATGCTCGTGAGCAGCAGTATTTGATGCTGCAGCGTCTGGAGGAAACAGAAATTGAAAGGGATCGCCTGCTTGCTGAATTAGAAGAACAGGATAAACAGGTTCCATAAAGAGAGGAATTACCTTATTCAACTTTCAATATCTAGATTTATTGTCTTTACACTCTTTAGGTTAGTGCAAAGTAATATAATTGCTTCCTTCCTGATTTCCTATTTTATTGCTGAATTATAACACCTGAAGTCAACATGAAGTCAAAATTGACCCTGTTTACTTCCTTGCATTTCCAGGTCTTAATGTGCACAATTAATCTATGCACATTATTGCAAAGAGAGAAGAAAATGTTTCCTGGTAACATTTTACAATGAGTTTCCATATGTTAACATTAGTTTATGCATTAGGTATCATTAACAAACAATTAACAATAGATTTGTTTTTAAGCATTTATTAATCCTAGTTTTGTTAGTTAATACAAATATAATTGTCCAATGTTTTTTAGTTCATAGTGTCTTAACTAATGTTACATTTCCATTAAAATGTAATAATAACCTCCAAAACCAATGCAAACCATGTTATGTATCAATTCAATCCATTCCTGATAGATCATATCAAGTTCACATTTTTTTATTGTTGAATATCCTGTTTCACTAAGAAATACATCTCCTTACTGAAGTAAAATGGGTTGTTAATGATATTTCATGTTGACTTTAACAGTTTCAAAATCTAATGTAAAATTTTGGGAATCATAACAAGCAACACACTTTTTTAAACTTTCACAAAGGACCCAAAATAACATGCAAAGCCCTGCATGACTCCACAATCTGAAAAATACAATGAAAAATGTGCTGAATAATCCCCAAGCCTCCAAAGAGTCTAAAGCTGAACTTTTTAAATGGAGTATTTAGGCACAATTGTACTACATTGATTCACTTTGTACGGATTGCATTAACCAGTTCTGTATTGGTGGTTTGTGTGATTCTAGATGAAAGCTGAGGAGACTCAGACTCAGGAACAGATCGAGTCTCTCAAACTGGAGTTGCAGGCACTCAGGAGATCTTTCTCCACTGCTGACAGAATGGCTGCTCAACAACTGAACACAGCAAAAGAAAAACATCATTCTCTCCACAGTACTGTGGAGAAAATTCATCTGGAGAGAGCAATGGTAAGACACGGAGTGGACTGCTTCAGAACTTTCAGGTGTAATATAAATGTGAGAAAAGTTCACTGGTGGAGATGGTGTGTGTGTTTGGGTTTTTGTAGAATGCAGAAGAGTCGGATTGCACAAGGATCCAGGCAGCTCAAGCCATTCAGGATCTGGCTCATGCCGAAGCAGAGATCCAGGTTCTTCAGAGGCTTTTGAGTGATAAGGTAATGTATCTACTCAAAATCTTCATAAGTCTTGGTTTAGTACTGTCAACTTGTTATTGTCTTCTTGCTGGTTTCTCTTATTTGGTAGGTTTATGAGACAGATGGGCATCCCCACGGTGTCCCAAACTCCAGCATTCGACAGCAAGAACTGGACAGATTAAACCAAACCCTGAAAAGACAACAGGCCCAGACCAAACGCTTTAGAGATAGACTCGCTCAAGCCAAAGAAGGTTTGTTTGACAATTGCCATTATAAAAGCTTTATAAAAGAGCAATTTTTACAGAACATTGTAACAATTCTTAATGGTGCTTGCTATGGTATTGCTCAAAGTCCATTTCAGGGCAAGTTAGTCCTCTCGGCAGCCATCTTTGGAAAGCTCTCGGGCAGCTGTTTTCTATGAATGCAAGCGTCATTAAAGTACAGCTCCTATCTACTTGTATGGGGAAAGACCAAAATGTCCAAAATAGTTGGTCCAGATTGTGATCAAATAACATATTTCAAATCAGCAGTAAAATTTGACAACAGTGGTATCATTAATTGTGCCTCTTTAGCTCAGATAAAAATTGTTTTTTTCAGGTTAGTCTAGCTAATGCACAAGCACGTTCTCAAACTGACTGATAATATCTGTATCTAAAAGGTGCCTTTAAGGCAGGACTTCCTTTTCTACATCCGCCATATTGGACATTCCAATTTCTCCTATTAATTTTAATAGAAGTGGTCCGTCTCATGCTAAATAGTCTCTGGATATTTTCAAAATTGTTAAAGTTTGGGATGTTAGACCACCTGCACTATGCTATGGACATGAATAATACATCAAATCATGAGGCTTTTTGAGGAGAAGTGTGCTATCACTTTCCTGAGTGATCAGATTTGTACCTAACAGACCATATAACAGGCAAATAAGTCCCATAGACTTACACTAAAGGAGGGACCCAAGCCATATCTAGAAATCTGACAATCATAGAGACTTGGAGGTGGACTCTTTTGACTTGGGCCTGTAAGCAACCACCCAGAAAACCCTAGCAACTGCATAGCAGCACATTCAAAATAACACACATAACAAGCCTCAGTATAACAGCACCCTGGCAACCACCCACAACACCGTAGCATTGTAGCTGCAATTTTCACGAAGGCAAGCACCACTGATATTTTCTTTAAAAAAAATCTAAAATTATATTTCATTATATTTATTAATATGTATTATGTGGTTTGTTTAGTTAACAATGGCAGCCTGGAAGAGCTGCTGGAAGAGATTGGAGCACTGAGGGAGACTCTGATGCAACAGAATAACTATCTGTCCAGTTTAGGAAATCCCATGCCAAACACAGGATATTGGTACTATGTACCACCTACTCAAAATGTAATCAATCATATTTTAAATGTTGTATTAGCATTAGTGAAAGAATACACTTGAAAACTTTATTTTGTCACCAGTACCAGTTTTAAACTGTAATCAGCATGCTGTTTGTCCTCAGGCTCCTAGTCTGGGATCTCAGGGCACACATGACTCAGGATTGGGCTCTGTGCATCCTCATTCCCCTGAGAGAGGCCGGCAGTCCAGCCAGAGAGCACACAGGGAGAGAAGACCCCCTGTTAATGGAGGATACTGGGTCTACTCCCCACATCCAAAAACTCATGGAAGGAGAGGCAAGTGCCTCTAGCTCCGAGTCTTTCTATCCAATTTTGCAACATAATTTTTATGACGTTCTGCACATGAATTGCACCCCCACCCCCCAAATTCTCCATAATGTTGGAGAATCCCATTGGCAATACTGTCGTACACATTTCTTTAAAAAAAAAAAATAAATACTAAAATCATCATAAATGTAATTAAGTATAACAAATGCTACCATGATGTATACTTGCAATTGTACTTAACAAATTTACTTTACAATTTATTTAATCTTTGTTTTTTGTTTTTGTTTTTAGGGTAATAAAGGTTTGGATGTGAATTGTGTTTAATTGTCTTCTAATATGTCACAATGGTCCTAAAAATTGATTTTCTTTAAAGTTTAATTTCTTGTATTTTTGGATTTGTAAGGTGACTTTAAGTTTGTCAAAAGGCACATATAAAATAATCATATTTTATATGATATACACTGATCAGCAACAACATTAAACCCACCTGCCTAGTATTGTGTAGGTTCCCCATGTGCTGCCAAAACAGTTTCAACGTGCATCTCAGAACAGCATTCAGAGAATATATTCTCACCACAATTGTACATAGCGGTTATCTGAGTTACTGTAGACTTTATCAGTTTGAACCAGTCTGGCCATTCTCTGTTGAGCTCTCTCATCAACAAGGTGTTTCCATCCACAGAACTGTCGCTCACTGGATGTTTTTTTGTTTTTGGCACCATTCGGAGTAAATTCCAGAGACTGTTGTGTGTGAAAATCCCAGGAGATCAGCAGTCACAGAAACACTCAAATCAGCCTGTCTGGAACTAACAATCATGCCATGGTCCAAATCACTGAAATTACATTTTTCCCCATTCTGATGGTTGATGTGAACATTAACAGAATGTCCTGACCCGTACCTGCCTGATTATATGCACTGCACTACTGCCACAGGATTGGCTGATTAGATACTTGCATGGATGTCTGTTGGAGCCAGATGGGCTGGTTTGAGTGTTTCTGCTGATCTTCTGGGATTTTCACACACAAATAAAGCTCTGGGAAAACCACTGCAAAATTATCAGTTCTCTGGATTTACTATTTATAGGTTGTGTTTGAGTAAAATTTACATTTTTATTTTATTCTATAAAGTACTGACAAAATTTCTCCCAAATTCCAAATAAAAATATTGTAGCTTATATTATACTTTATTATGTATTATTTATAATACATTACACTTTATTATTATTTATAATGTTTATAATATTTATTATATATGCATTTGCTTTATCTTCTCAGATGCTCAGATGTGCAGAGACAGTGGAAGAGAGAGTGATATGGAGGGTGTGTCTGGGCCACACTTCACTCTTCCCTCAGATTCAGCTGCATTAACTCTACCTGATGGTACTGCTCTTCCTCCAGGCTCAGTTATATACAGTCACCCTGTATCTGGCCTTCCCATTGGCTCAAGTACATTCCTTTATGGGCCGCCCCTTGATGGAGCCTGGATGGTGTATGGGCCCCCTCCCAGCAATCTTAATATACCCCTGGTGCCCAATGGAACTCTGCACTGTAATGTGCCTGGACATCAGGACTTGGTGAGAGATTTCAGTCATGAACACATTAGACTATTAGGCCACATGAAGTTAAATTAAATTAATTGAAATTAATGAATAAAAACTAAATTATTTAATTCCTCAATTTAACACTGAACCGGTCCAATTGTCTTGCTGGCAGAAGTGCCTGCGCATGCAGCGCAAAAAAGATGGGGCATCTGTTTATTGCCGATACGCAACTCAACGAACGCTTCCATTGTAGACAGTATCATTGATTATAATGGGGTTCGCAATGCGACGCAAGTGCGTCAGGTCTCATCTGTCACCGGACCACGTTGACATGTTGTTAATTTAGCTCAACAAAAAAATATGGTCTGAGTAAGTAGTATATGGCTGTTGTATGCTAGGTATGCCTATATTTTCCACTTGATTTATTTACCCTGACAGTTCATTAAGTAGGCTACTTTTCATAGAAATGCCAGCTTTTAAAGTGGTTATTCTGTGAGTGGATGTCAAGTTTTAGGATAATATATTAGGTTAATTATTTTCAGCAATGTCCTGACTGTTTAACCATAATATGTTGGGTAACTTTTACTAGGTTAATTTTGTTTAGAATAGGTTATTAGGTTTGTGCTTATTGGTCCTCCACTGATCATTCAATTGTTTTCTAAAATATGCCTGTGTCAGAAGACAGAATAACAGGCTAAATAGTCATAAAATATTCCCAATTTCATAACTTCTGCACTCCATTTGTATTGTTTTGTGCTCATCAACAGCTATGTGTTCAAGAATTGAAATCCTCCAAAAATCACCAGAGGTTGCTCGGTTACATTGTTTGTTTTTTTTTTATTTGCTTTACGGATAGTGATGTCACACCTCTTTCTGGTATTCTTATGAAAGTTACTGGGAAAGTTGCATGGGCATGAAAGGAAAGAGCTAAAATAAATTGGAAAATGTTTACCCAGACAAGGGGTATTATTATTATTTTGTTTATAATGTATAATGTTTAAAGTGTTATGTCTGTAATTTCCAAACTGTGAGATTATTTTATTACTATTATTTTATTTGCCTTTATGATCGCACCATAGAGTTGTTTTCCAAATCATTTTCTGTGCCAATCGTCAGCATGTTACGCATGCTGTCATCATCCTTAAAGCAGTGTTATTTCCTTTTTCGTTTTGTTGGGATGTCATGCTTTGTGATATTACACTATATACTGTATTAATGTGCAGTATGAATGTTTTATGTTGGACTTATTTTAACATCATGATCTACTGATTTATGTTAAGTTCTCCAAATTCCTAAAGAATAACATTTAATACCATCTTATGATCGATCAGTTGTTTTTATTTGTGTTGCAGGAGAGAGATCTGAAGCAGGCAGAGCGCAAAGTGAAAGAGGAGTGGGCTGATAGAGCCCACGGTGAGAAAGAGCAGCTCACACTGCAGGAAAAGACAGCAGAGTTACAGCAGGAAATCAATCACCTGCGCAGGACTGTCCACACACTGAAGTGCCACATGTCAGTCAGCATAACAGTACTCAATATAAACACACTGCTCCTTTGTAGTTTAGACTTCAAGTTTTGTTATAGATTCAAATAATTTCAAAGTGCTTGTTTTGTGCTTTTCAACTGTTTGTTTCATCAGGAGATTGCAAGAAAGCCCCATCTCTCATGCAGAAGAGGAACAGTGTGTGTTGGGAGAAGTGGAGTGTTTGGAGAAGACTCTTCTGAAGCGCAGAGCAGAGCTCAGAGAGTCTGACAGACTGCTGCTAGAGGCCGAAAGGGAGCTCAAAGGCACAAGACTCAAGGTTAGACAGTCTCTCCACATTTTACATGTATGCATCAACTTCCTGTTGAAAAAATGCTTTTGATGTAATATGTGTGTGAAGACTAAAGAGAGTGTGCAGTGCTACAATGAAGCCAGGAGGCAGGTGGGAGAGACGGAGCGAGAGCTGATGGAGATTGAACAGAGAGCTCAAGACAGCGCCAAACAGCTTTTGCATACCAAACAACAACTCAGGTAAAACAACTACCTCACGCTTAAAATTGAATTCCACCCATTTCAGTTCTGAACCCTTCAGGTCTTTCCCAATTAGTGGGCATTTTCAAACCGGGATTGGCATTTTTCTACCGCTTTTCTCAATTTGCCTACTACATAGAGATTCCTTACTTTCACTGGATAGTTGAAAAATGCCCATCCCGGGTTGAAAATGTCCACTGATTGGGAAATGCAATTTTTTTGTTACAGAGAGACCTATACTTCCTAATTTCTGATTGCATGCATATTTTTAAAGTATCTGAACACACTCCCCTGTCTACCATTGTTTGAATTAACAAACACCTCAAACTCATGACATTGGATGAATCAATGACAATGTTTTCACGGACACCAGAAAGTGCCTTATTGCGAGAAAATGGGTTACTGCAAGAAAACTGCATTCTGATTTACATGCACATTATAAGCAGCGAACACTTTACTCCCATATACATGTGGCTCGTAGGGTAAGTAGCTTTCTCCACAACAACATAATTTATTTGCGACGCATGTTTAAATAACAAACATGGGATCCGACGATTACTTTGCTATTTTATTCTCCATTGCTTCGCTAGTTGTTGCTGTGTTTTGTTTCCTTCACTTTCTATTGTGACATGCAGCAGAATTTCGCTGCAATAGTGGGGTTTCCCTCTTGCGTAAAATTTGAGGATTTCCCCAGTGTACGAGCAAGTACACGAAAGTGAGAGACAGTCAAAGTTTTGTGGCTCAGTCCTATGTCGTTTGTTATCTAGTTTGTTTCAGGCATGCGCACTCTTCAAAACCTCAGCAGAATGCCGCTTATGCATTTATATGACCACATAAGCCGCGTTTTCCGAGAGAAACCTAGGTGTATTAAACCGCTTTCTCTTAATCCCTTAAGTGGTGTAAGGAAATCTGTGTTCTTATTTCTATGACATTTCAGAATGTCGCTTTCAGCAAAAAATAAAACCTGGAATAAACCATTTTCTTAAAGTGTTAGTTCACCCAAAAATGTAAGTTCTCTTATCATTTACTCACCCTCATGCCATCCCAGATTTGTATAACTTTCTTCTGCTGAACATAAATGATTTAAAAGATTTTTAGAAGAATATTTCAGCTCTGTAGGTCCATACAATGCAAATGAATGGTCAAGTCAAGTGGTTTTTATTGTCGTTTCAACCATATACAGTTAGTACAGTACACAGCGATACGACATTCCTCCAGGACCGTGGTGCTACATAAAAACAACATAGGACAAACACAGGACCACATGAGACTACACAACTAAATAAAATACCTATATAAAATACCTATATATATATACCTGTATAAAGTGCACGTGCAAACATGTGCAAAAAGAACGGGACAGTACAATACATTTCTGACAATGAACAGGACAATAGGCATAGTGAGAGACATTTTTATTTTATTTTATTTTATTTTATTTTATTTTAAGTGCTACATTTGTAGCTCCAAAAATCACATAAAGGAAATATAAATGCAATCTGTTTCTCACCCCCACCTACTTTATCATATAGTTTCTGAAGATATGGATTTAACCTCTGGAGTTGTATGGATTATTTCTGTTTCCTTTATGTGCTTTTGGGAGCTACAAAGGTCTGATCACCATTCACCTGCATTGTATGGGCCTACAGACCTGAGATATTCTTCTAAAAATCTTTTAGATGTTTGTGTTCTGCTGAGGAAAGCTGTATTCACATCTGGGATGGCATGAGGGTGAGTAAATGATGAGATTTGTTTTTTGTTGGGTTAACTATCCCTTTAAGTGCATGTAAACGTGGTCAGTATTGCAATGTTGGAGCGTTCAAACAAACATGTAATGTTGAGAACACTACAGAGCCACACTTTTAAGGTAAATCAACCTCTGCATATTAAACTGAAATAAAATAAAATATTAATCCTCAAAATAATTACACACAGCAGCATTAAACAAGTACAAGTGTAGATCTTTGCCGGGTGTTAGACTGTTTTGTCAATCAGCATCAACATGTACATTTTCCTCTCCAGGAATATTCAAGAGGAAGTTATGGAGCTGCAGAAGATTAAACAGGACCAAGAAAAAACTTTACAAGAAGTAAAAGAGGTACTGCTGTTTCAAGATGCAAAGTTTCAAGAAGTCAACAGAAAGTTGGAAAAAACAACTGACAGGTGCAAACTCACCATTTCAGTAAATCACTGAAGACACAAAGTGTAAATTCCTCATGGAAATAAAAATCAATCTATATTTTTTATAGACTGGAGGTCACTCAGAAAGAGCTCAAAGAGACCCAGAGCCTTGAGGCAAAACTCTTGCAGAGCTGCAGCGAGACAGAGAACTGCTTAACACAACGGCAAACAGAACTGGACAAACTCAGCACTCAGGTAACTCAACTGTATGAACAAGCAGCAAATTAAATTGAAATTTGAGAAAGACCAATGTTTAATATTATGGATTTTATTTATCAAATGCACATCAATATGACTATATAATGACAATATGAATCTCTTGCTTGGAGTCCAGGTGGTGTTGCAGCAGGAGGAACTGTCTTTGCTGGACAGAAAGCTGGGACAGTGGAAACAGGAGGAGGAGGTGCTAAGGG
This sequence comes from Xyrauchen texanus, assembly GCF_025860055.1. Classification (NCBI taxonomy): domain Eukaryota; kingdom Metazoa; phylum Chordata; class Actinopteri; order Cypriniformes; family Catostomidae; genus Xyrauchen; species Xyrauchen texanus. The sequence goes on from NC_068279.1 coordinate 40,347,662, forward strand.
TTTGTGTGGAGCAGCACAGGCAGGGCCTGCTAGATGTACTCAGACAGGGAGAGGAGGATGTCCACAGCTTGCACCAGAGAATTCAGGTCTGTATTACTACTCTCACCATTACAAAATAGCTATTAGGAGGTAATCATTTTTATGAAGCAGGAAGTATATAGTACTTAGGAAGTATAAACTGTATGTGTAGGAGCTCCGTGGGGATGTGCAGTCTTTGGCTGTGTGGAAGGGAGAGCTGGACTCTGAGTTGTCCGAGAGGAAGAGCAGACTGGCTCAGTATAAGAAAGATCAACAACAAGAAGAGGAAACCCTGCAGAATATCTGTTCAGCCATCAACAAACACAAAGCAGGTCTGTTCCTTTAACATAATGATAACATGATAGAACAGATAATTCCAGCTCAGAAATCTGATTAGACAAGCCGCCTACTGTTAAATAGAAGATATACACACAACTGTGACCACACAACAGTTGAATTCTATATTAATATACCAAGAGACAGTTGCAACAAACCCCTTAGGTCAAAAAAAGTCTTAGTAATAATACCCTTAACATTTTTACTTTCTTTCATCTGCTGAAGACAAGCAAATATTTTTAGAAGAATTTCTCAGCTCTTTTGGTCTATACAATGCAAGTGAATGGGTGCCAAATTTTGAAGCTCCAAAATCCACATAAGTCTGTAAGAAAGTAATCCATAAGACTCCAGTGTTTAAATCTAGATCTTCAGAAGTGACTTGATAGGTGTGGATGAGAAACAAATTACTTTTACATTCTTCTTCATGTGTTTTTGATGATTCACATTCTTCATGCATATCGACCCCTAGTGGGCAGGGAGAAGAATTTTAAGCAAAACATTATCTGTTTCTCACCCACACCTATCAAATCACTTCTGAAAATATGGATTAAAACACTGGAGTCATATGGATGATTTTTATGAGTCCTTTATGTGCTTTTTGGAGCATCACAATTTTGGCACCTATTCACTTGCATTGTAGGAACCTACAGAGCTTAGATATTCTTATAAAATCACAATTTTTGTTCTGTATTAGAAAGAAAGTCATACACATCTGGGATGGTATGAGGGTGAGTAAATTATTAGAGAATTTGTATTTTTTGGATGAACTGTTCTTTTACATGATTTTAGTGTGATAAAATCGCTTACTACCCTTTTCTATGTAAAGTTGTATCAAATTTGACAACTTCGTTGCTATGACGACGTAACGCCATAAACCCTAACATGACCATAAAATCAACAATTTATACAGTTCAAGTGCTTTTATAAAATTATAAGTAATCAGCGTTATGACACAAATGTTGTCGATGTTGTAACTTAATATATTGAATATTCCTTTTAGGGGTTTGTTGCAATTGGCCACAAGTAACTGTGTTTTCACCTCGGGGACTATAATGGTTCAAGGAATGAAAACCAAAAATGAACTGAATTTTTAGCAGAATGTAATCGAAAACCAGAACAAAGTGATTTTCAATTGTTCCAGAGTGAAAATGTTATATTTAAATGCTGAAACCCAGTTGTAACTGTTTCATTTTGTTCCAATCATTTTTTCATGAAATTAAAGACTAAAGGGTTTATCACAGTAATTTTTTTAATTTCCACTTCACGTTGCCCGAAAAAATGAAACGTGATTTGAACCTGAAGGAAACTAGTGCTTTACAAATTTCTTTGCCTAATTGCCCGTTGTGGATGTCACATTCTCTGAATGTGAAGAGCTTTTTAACAATTATGTATAATTACTACATACACATGCATGGCTAATCCAGATACTGTACAAGGAAAACATTTTTAGAGGTAAAAGTATATTTCTCAGTTGTTCCAAGTCTTCACTGAATTATTGTTAGATATGATGCATAAATACAGATTTGATGCTGCCGGGTTTTGACTCAGAAGCAGATCTTTCATTAAAATTATACTTAACTTATACTTAAATAAAAATTATACTTGGTAGAGTTTCCATTTGGAAAGGAGACTGCAGAATTCCTGAACCAGAACGAAAAAATACAGTTTTTGCTCAGAACAATCCAAAATGTAAAACATTTATTTTTTGTCCCTGGTTCACCAAAGAAATTCATATTAAGATGTTTATAATGTGTATGTGTGTGTCTAGACCTGAATCACGTGTTAGAAATGGTCCAGTTGGAGACTGGTGAACTAGAGGGGGTGAAGATTCAGCATAACCAGAAATTAGACCAACTGCAGAAGAACCAGGAATCTCTACTGCAGGTCAGTCCAACAAACTGTGTTAAGCTGAATGTGGAAATACCAACTCCACATTTAGAAGTCCAGGCAGATATTTCAAGTGACAGTGTGGAGTATGATGTATATGTGAAGTTAACTTGTGAGTGTATGCTGCCTAGGTGCGTGTAGAACTTCAACATTTCCAGCAGGAGTTGCAGGAGCAGTGTGGAGAGGCTGAGAGACAGTCGATACTGCTGGAGAAAGAGAAAGCGGAGCTGCATGCACTAAAGCAGAAGAGCCTCTGTCTGCAACAGCAAACAGACGCAGCAGTCAGAGAGAGGAGCAGTCTGCAGGAACAGTGCAGAAACCTGGAGGCCAGACGTATACATGCTCAGAGGTAACTCCTCTGTCATATAAGAGCTTTAATGCTGAAGTGTGTAATTTTATATATTAAAATTCTTTCTCCACTCCATTTTGCAGAGACAACTAAGCCATTTGTAATTTATCTTCTCATCTCTGTGGCACTATAATAATTCCTGTTTGTTTTGAGTGGCTCATCCAACCTGACACAATAACATTGACTTAACCAATGGCGGGAGTTGAGGGCGGGACTATCTATTCTTTCGATCGACAGCGTATTCGCATATTCGTAAGGCTGTTTGAAGATAATGTTTATTTTTGCAATTTGGTTAGGTGGCGCTAGTGATCGATTTACATGCCGGTTAGGTGGTCTTGTCCTGTATAAGTGGGCACTTTTTGGCCAGAATAAGCAACAATGTGGACCAGAATTTATAAGATTAATTTTATGCAGTTCATTTTAAGTGTTTACATTCATATTTGATTGAGCTGAAATGGATGTTGTGGTATCAGGTGTTTGGAGGCATCAGAGAAGGCAGCGAAGGCAGCAGAAACAGAGCTGCTCAAACAACAGTCAGAGCTTGACAAACTCAAACTGGACCAGAAACACACACAAGACCTCCGACAGGAGATCAACAGAGACACTGCAGCCACACGGGAGCAGCTAGAAGGTATGCGCTCGTATCTGCTTATCAACAGCATTACTGCTCCATAATACCTGCTCTTGTGGGTTTATGGAGGCTGATATGGACAGGTACACTCAAATACTTTTTATATCTACAGAGCGTTTGAACAGACTCAAGAAACAGCTTGTGGAATCTCAGACTGAGCTAGATGAGATCAGAGAGGTGAGTTCACGGAAAAGTGCTGCTGTTTCGATGAGCTTATTGTCCTGGAGCATGAAAAGTCTATCGCTTTTACTTGTTTAGGAGGTGAAGGCTGCGAGAAGGCAGCGAGAAGAGCTTGTCAAGCAGCAGAAGGAAAAAAAGGCAGAACTGCAGGAGAGAGAGGAGAAGATCAGGAGGAGACAACAGAAGTTGGACAGACTGGGGCAGCAGCTGCAGGAGTTTAAGGCAAAAGTAGCCGAGAAACAGACTCAGCTAGAAGAACAAAAAAAGGTGAAGTAACCCACTGTTATCTATCAGCCTATTTTCATGCATATGTGAACCCTTTAGAGTTACTTAAAGGAGACCTATTATGCCCCTTTTTACAAGATGTAATATAAGTCTCAGGTGTCCCCAGAATGTGTCTGTGAAGTTTCAGCTCAAAATACCACATGGATCATGTATTATAACATGTGGTAAATGTCTCTTTTTGGGTTGAATCAAAAACATGCTGTTTTCGTGTGGCTCTTTAAATGCAAATTAGCTGCTTTCCCATTGGCTGCTTATTGTCTCATGAAAATATAAATGACATGCTTGTTCTAATAAACATTGAATAGATTGAATACAGACCGAGTGTGTGTGTGTCATTCTTTCTATTTCCTTCGCGAAGTCTCCAGAGACTCAGACTCATGACTGCGCTTCACTGGGCACGAACCTAGACAGATGGGACCGGGGGAATTGGAGATCGCGACTAGATCAGAAATATTCCTAACAAACACGAACAGTCGGTACAGATCCATGCTTGAGAATAAACATTTTTGTAAATCCTGTTTTATATTGACACTCATTCACAAAGCAGTCCGGTGTAAAATGATTTGCACAATTATACACACATTTTTGTATGTTTTGGGGCACATTTCCTTCAAAAACAAAATGTGTCTGCTGCGTCTTCAGTAGCTCTGATACCGGGAGTACATGAAGACTCTTATGTTCATTTTTAAACCAACAACAGAACACTTATGATGCTTACGAAGCTGAGACATTATTCTTCTCACTGTATCTGCTCCAGCATGGGAAAAAATGGCAGACTGTGTGTAGATCACTCAAGGGAGGATCTATGATAATAGGGTTGAGTCCATCACTGGTCCTGGGCGAGGCCACGCGTTTGACGTCACGTTAGAGCAGAAACAAAAACCATTCATTTTGACACACTGTTTTTGATTTATAGAAATATAAGAAAGATGAATGGGTGGACTTTTAACATTGTAGGGTGTTTGTGTACACATACTGCCGACTCACATTTATGTACAAACACCATTTAAAAGTGAATTTAGCATAACAGGTCCCCTTTAAAATGGTTATAAAATTTGATCTGATCTTCAACTAAAGACACTTTTCCACTGCACATTACGGTTTGACTTGCCTCAACTCTACTCGCTTTACTTTTCTGAGCTTGCATTTCCACTGCAGTTTAGTGCCACCTAAACGTGGGTGGGATTATAGGATGATCGTCATAGTTGCGCCATCTCTACTGCCGTGACATCATCTTAAACACGACACAAACTGACAAAACTATAAAATATCAGAAAAATCCCATAGACTTGCATTGACAGAATGTTCAAATGGTCCAACAGAAAGCTTGTTAATTCAAACTTCAACTTTAAAAAATTCAAATGTAAACAAATATATGTGACAGTGTGTCTGACTGTCTAGCTTGCTTGCTGTCTGTGTAATCATCAAGCTTAAAATGTGTAAAACTAGTTTATAATTTCAGGCAAGGCTTTGTCAAGCCAACATCAATGTTTATTTGACATCTTTAAGCCTACCTATCTAGTTGAACATTAGTGTATTTTATCATATTGTTGTTGCTGGCATTTTATAAAAGCAATTATCCATTCAAGGTCATGATTTTACCACAGTTATAGGGGTTTCAGGCACCCTAATAAAACTTACTTTACTCCTTATCCATTGTAAAATCACTGTAATGCATTGCCTCTTATGGATTATTGCTTTAATTATATAAAAATGACTACCTAATTAACTGAAATAGGAGCTTGTGTTCATTGAGGGTCGTAGAGTAGAGAAGTCATGATATTTGTGTCTATATTGTGCATCTAGCTGGTCAGGGATCAGCAGCAGCAGAGTAGTGATCTGGAGCAGCAGCAGATGTTGAAGCAGCAGAAGCTGCAGGTAACAGAGAGAGCTCTGGCTCTGAGGCTGGACAGAAGCGAGCAGCTCACAGCTGCGGCAGCAGAAATGGACCCGAAGAGTGTCACTCTGCAGAGGGAGCACAATCATTGCACTGTGCTGCAAGAGCATGTGGCTAAGCTGGGTGAGCTGAATGCATATCCTTATAACACGTTTCTTTAGATTTTAGCCATATAATACAGCCCACGGATGATCATGTATCTGTAATGCTTTTTAACTTGCATGACAGCATCTTATTTGGTTTATTAGACTAGCAAATTACACAAAGCTCGTCTGGTGTGAGAAAAGATCATTTGCCTCTGATTTGTGTTTCTCTTCCCTGCTTTGCAATGCCTTGACGTTTACTTTCAATTAATCAATATTTTCTTTATCGTAGATTTTTGAATAACTCTTTACTGTCAATACTTGAAATGTCCTATTATACATCCCATGGATGAAGACAAGAAAGCAAAAAATGTACAGGGGCTAGCTTTTGATGACTGTTAAATGATTTTACCCTAGTTAGTGTAACAACATTTTATATACATATCAAAGTAACATGGTGTTATAATGATGTCATCACTGTACCACAGTACTGCCACACTACTTCTTTAAAAGGGTGACCAATATATTAACCAGTCTTAGCCAGTCTCTCAGCAGTTTTATATACTGAATTGTTTGTGTGTTTAGAGCAAGAGGTGTGTGAGCAGGACATCAGTCTTCAGGCTGCTGTAGAGGACACACATCACCTGCAGGAGGCTCTGATGTCTAAGAGGATCAGCACTGAGGGTCGTCTGGAGGCTCTGAGGAACCACACCCACACAGACAGGCAAAAACTGCAAGGAGTAGAGAAGGTTTATTTATTACTATGTTTTTGACTCAGATGTATAAATTAGGGTTGTTAAATACATTTTTGTATTTAGTATTGTTTTTCTGTTCAAATTTAATTCTGTCACACTAATTGTGATAAATAGTTTTTTTCATTCCAAAACCCTTATTGTTTACATGACTCTTATAAGCAGTGTTGGATAGTAATGGACTTACATGTAATGTGGGTTACATACAGTAATCAGATTACAAAAAAACAAGTGTTTGTAATAAAATAAAAAAATTTCATTTGCGTAATCAGATTAACATTTGTAATATTTAATATGTTTCATATTAAATGAAAGGAATGTACACTGCTACTTAAAGGAAAGTCTGGGGTTCCATACATGACCAGCTCAATTGACAGCACTTGTGGCATATTGTTGAATAATACAAAAAATATTTTTGGCTCATATCATGTTTATCAAAAATAATAACAAATACAGTTACAGTAAGGTACTTAAAATGGAAGTGAATGGAGCCAATCCATAAATGTTAAAATACACACATTTTAAAAGTATAGCCACAAGACGTAAAGATTATACATGTTCATAAAACATGTTCAGTGTCATAAAATTGCTTACTGACCTTATTTGTGTGAAGTTAAATCCAATATTACAATTTAGTTGTCATGACGACACAATGTAACACTGATAAACCCTTTGATCTGGTAAATGCCATGGTAAAGCTGGTAGATTTTATCACATTAAAATCATGTTAACATGTTTACATCTTATGGTTATACTTTTGAAACAGTGTGTATTTTAACGTTTAGAGACTGGCCCCATTCACTTCCATTGTAAGTGCCTCACTGTAACTTCTATTTTTGCTTTATTTGATGAACGAGGGACAAGTGGAAATCATTTTTTGTGGTAATCAACATTATGCAACAATTGTTGTTGATTGAGATGTACTTGTATTGAACCTGGAGAATTCCTTTAATTAATTTAAAATAAGATTTTCATCAAAACATGCAATAAATAATCCATTGATATTCAAATGACATTACCTAAAAAGCATAATCTGAAAGATTATGTTACTTATTACAATTTAGGCATGTGTTTTGTATTCCAAACCAAATTATGTTTCAGAAGTAATTTACCCAGAAGTCATCAACACTGCTTATAAATAAGCTTAGATCATTTATGAGGTAACAGCCTTAGAAAAAATGACTGTGGCGGTGCCATGGTGCAGAGTTTCCAGATGATAATACTGTTATACTTAGGACTGAATCATTACCATATTCATGTACTATGACATTTACATGAGACTGAAGTGTACTCAGTGATGCCCTGGTATTACATTGGTACATGTACAAAAAACATGGCATTACCAATTATTGTCTTTTTAGCACTTTATGATAAATTTTGTTGCAGATTTTAAATTTATCAAGCATAAAAGAGGAGACTGACATATTTCAGGCTGAACTAATGGAATAGTAAACAGCTTAGCTCTATGATGCCTTTCTAATAAAATACCTTTGTTTTGGCTCTTAAGCTTTGTTATATTCAATTCATTGAAGTGTAAACACACAGACTAACTTGAGCTTGTTTCAGGAGCGTTTACTGCTCCAAAGGGAACTGCTAACTGTGGAAAAGGCTGCTCAAGAAAACCATAAACAAGCCAGAAGGCTGCAGGAACAGCTCAGCACCATTTCCCAAGAGCAGCTCTGCCTCCCAGACACGGTACAAACTGCATGTAACAGTGTTTTCTGTAATATATCTTTTGTAGATCAACATCTTTGTGTACTGGCTATGCTTGTTTTACTTGTTTGTTTGCTGGATTGATTTTTGTAGCACATGTAGTCATGTTAGATGGTTATCAATGAATATTGAAAGATTTAATAACCGTCACACGCCTCTCTCAGCTGCAGAGCCAAGAGGAGAGTGAGACCATGCTCTCTGTAAGGTCACAGGTGAACGCTGAGCTGGACAGGGAGCTCAAGTCATGCTCTAGCACCTCCTCAGACACAGACAGCCTGAAAGAAAACAGTACCTGTGTTAAGCTCACCTTGGGGAAACCAGTCTACAACACTAAGGTATACTCTGCTTAATTTATTTGGCAAAAGTTTGAGCCTGTTAATCAAGAATGTTTGGAGGAGCAATAATGGCTTTAAAATGCACAGATTACACTTAAGTAAGGTAGTGTTACAAATTAAAATTCTGTTGCCATCTACTCACCCTCTTGTCTTCCCAAACTTATGTGACTTTTCTTTTCCGAGGAACAAAATTGGAGATGTTTAGCAGAACGTCCAGGCTGTTCTTTTACATGAAAATTAAAGTAAATTGTAATGGGGCCTGTGAAGCCTCAAAATGACAAAAATAAATTATAAAAGTAGTCCATATGACTTGAGCACTATATTCCAGATCTACAGAAGCCAAACTATAGGTTTGTGGGAGGAAGTGGAACAGACAAAAAAACTGTCATTATTCCACTGCAGCCGTCAAATCTCATTCATGCCTCCGCATATTTAAACAAGGTGCATTGACAGTGAGGTTTGTGCACAGTTTCCTTATTCTATGATGTCAAAGACTTTTTTGAATGTACCATGAACATGGTAAGAGTTAAAGGATTAGAAACACGTGTTCACGTGAGAACTTGTGCTGCTTTCAATGCTAAAACACATTCTTGCATAAACGCAAACCAACAAAGCATTTTGTTTCTCAAAAAAAAACTTTGTATGCTTTCAGAAGACATGGAAAATAAAGGTCTTTAAAGTGAGTCACTATCCACTGCCATTGAAATAACAGGCTGTTAACAGCTAATGTCAATTCTTTTTCTACTAACAGGACGAACAGTGGCGAGGGGAAGCGCTTAGAGAAAGACTGAGGCAACAGGAAGACCACCTGAAGGTAAAGTGAAATTAATTTGTATCATAAAAATCCACTTTTTTCTAGCTATATCCCAAGATCTCCTCGTGTCTTTCATTTAATAAGGAAGCAGATTGTTTATTATGATAAAGACAACACTTTCAAGATGATGTTTATCCAATAAGTGTCTATCCAATGTTATCCAGGTTCAGTTGCGCAGACGCATGTTCTCCCAGCAGGAGGCTCTGACTCAGCGCAGACTACAGACTGAAGGCAGCATTCAGGGTCTTCGCAGACACGTCGACAAGCTGGACCAGCTCCTCTGCATCTCTACCAAAGACAACTCCGATTTGATTGACAAGGAACCCATAAGGTGGACTCCCTGCTCTCTACAAAGCCATTAAACAGACCTGTGCTGGCCCTATCAGAGCCTAGATAAGTTTCAGCCTTCTTTTGAACCAAATGTTGGTTGAAATCAGCATTTTCCATATACAAATGAGAACACTGAAACTTGAGGTAAAAGTACAGTGAAAGTTCACCAAGAGATGAAAGCCATTTATAGACATTTTTAGAACTTAATTATTTGTAACACTGTGATGTGCCTTTTCAATATATACTTATACTAGGCAATTGCCTTGAGAATATTTAATGTTTACATGTAAAACAACAGGGGTAGTGAAGGTTTCAGGTTTCATCATGCAAGTTCGTTCATTTACGCTTTCAATCGTTTAGTACTCATGTAATCGACTGTAAAAACATGGTGCTCTAAGATGCTGAATGAATGATTTTGAATTTATATTTTTACATGACAATCAAAAACGACCTTGTATTCAAAGCCATATGAAGAGTATTTATTCCAACACTTATAATATACAGTTTGTCTAAAATCAAATACAACTTAAAGTGAGTGCAATAAAATGATTGTCATTTTCTTGTCCTGTTTCTCCTTAAAGAAAATGTTCCAAGATTATCACATCATTATTGCTCATATACAGTGCAATCAAGCATGTATGTGGACAAAAATAGTCTACAGTAATGTCTTTATTAACATAATTACAAACAAATGTCACTTATAGAAGGCATACTTGAGTTCAAGATCAGTTTAGGTTTTGCTGTTTAAAGATGTGAAAAAAGCAAGACAGTAGGAGCAAATTAAAACATGGATTTTATGTTTAAAAAACAACTCAACTTTTTTTTGTCTTTCATTTGGTTCATTGCAGATGAATGTCTATGGAAAAAGAAACTGCTGGTTGTTACATCAGCCCATTTTTATTTTCTTTTTCCCCAAAGTTGATGACCTAGTAAACAGAACTGGGCAGAGTATCCCACAATCATGTTTGTCATGCTGTGGTTGGCTTTGCATGACATATTCTTAAATTACAGTGGGCAAATTACTCTCATTGTATTGGGGAAAATCATGATGCCTATTAAGAGCAGTCTTGTCCTACTTGATGCTTAAACCTATAAAGAAACCCAGCACAGAGCCTACTATTATCAGTGTTTGGAAATAAATTTAATGGAATGTTATCAAGGTGTTCAAAAAAGGCAAATATCTCTATTACAATTTATTACAAGTGCATTGCTAGATTTCTTTTGTTTGATAAAAGCTACAAGGTGTAATAATAAAATGAGCAGCACAGTGCGAACAAAAGCAAATCATAAGGCAACTGAAATTATCGATGTAAAAACATGAATATCTCGATATGATGAGGGTTTGCAGGGCCTGGATGTTTGGTACATGGTCCCTAAACAGGTCTGTTTCTTAAACTATTGCTGAATTGATAATTGATTTTGAAATATTTATGGATGCCTAAGGACAGACCAAAAGAGGGATCTTAAACCTTGTAGTGGGAAAGACTTTTAGGGATAATTCACATAAAAATGAAAATTCTCTCATCATTTTCTCACTCTCATGCCATCACAGATGTGTTTGTCTTTCTTCTGCAGAACACAAATGAAGATTTTTAGAAGAATATTTCAGCTCTGTTGGTCCATACAATGCAAGTGAATGGTGGCCAAAACTTTGAGCTCAAAAAGCTACATAAAGCTGCATAAAGTAATCCATAAGACTCCAGTGGTTAAATACATTTTTGTGATATAGTAAAGTGATTTACTATAAGTTTAATAGTAAAAAAGAAAAAGTATTTTATGCTGCTTTTATGTGCATTTTGGAGCTTCAAAGTTTTTGACCATTTTGACTTGTATTGTGGGGAAGCAACAGACCGGAGATATTCTTCTAAAAATCTTAATAAATGATAAGGGAATGTTTAATTTTTTGGTGAATTATCCCTTTAAGACCTCAGTAATGCAACACAAGCTTCAGGAACACAGAGAGCCAAATCAAAACTACAAAGTGCAAAAAAAAAACATTCTCCAGGACTTAAAATATGTCCTCTCCTTTTCAATACATTACTATAACAATTACTAAGTAAAAATAACTGTGCCAGAATCAACATTAGTAATATCTGTTTATAGTACATGTACATTGTTCCCTGAATAGGAACAAACAGGGATAAATATTTGGTGATTGGATGTGAAACAGCAAAAAGTCTACTTTAAAACAGACTCCAATATTTCAGTTTTACATTTTTTTTTTTTTTTTTTTTTTTTTATCAAAACAATGTTACGTACAACAACCCTTTTTCTGGGGCTGTGCATCACTGCTGAGGCGCCCACCCTGAGGGGCAGTAGGCTTGTGCTGGACCCCCGACTCTGCCGCATTTAGATCCAGACTACCGTCCTGAATGTTCTGGTAGATCTTCTTTGCAGCTTCAAGGAATGCATCCTCCACATTCTCACCTCTGTTGGATGGACATATGCAAAGATGCTAAAGAGAACTAAAATGTCCCGCAGTGAATATTACAGAAAAAGTGTGCCCGGTCTCCCAGCAGACAGACTGAAAAACAAGTCTTATAGCAACTCGTAATGACTTGTAAGAGATGGGGAAATCATAAGATATCCACGACTGAGCTTGAACGAAAAGATACGACACGTGTTCCCTTACAGACTGACCAATCAACAAATAGCAGTACAAATCGATACAAAACTGGCATCAGATTTTTGGTAACCTCCTATCCAACACTTTGTATATTTTTCCTATGAGAGCAAAAGTTGTATGTTATAGTAAGACCAAACTCATACAATACGATTTTGCCATCTCGTACTAGTTATTACAACTTGTCATGAGACGGGTTTAAAAAAAACACTTACGTTTTTGCACTTGCCTCGAGGAATAACAAACCTGTTTCAAAAGATTGAAGATGTGATGGTGAGTGTGGAATTTTCTACAGTTAATGTTTCAAATATTTTCATTCGCCTTGTACTCATATCCACAAAACAACAAGATTCAATTGTTGACCGCTCCATAATTTTGGTCTTGCCAATAATAATCAAAGAGCTGTTCAGGAAATGACTATAGATGCCCTTAATAGATGGTTTTTAATGTTCCAACATCGATTTTTGTTTTCCTTTTAACCAATGACCAAAACATCTTACCGTTTTCTTCAGCAAACTGCTTGGCCTCTTCATATGTGACATCTCGTTGGGCTTCTAGGTCTGCTTTGTTACCGATTAGAATAATCACCTGAGGAAAGATTGAGATCATCTTACATACAGTAGACTCAACCACATCTGCAGATAAACTATGTTTGAAATTCTGACACTATTTACTTAAAGGAATATTTTGGATCAATAAAAGTAAAGCTCAAATCGACAGCATTTATCTCAAAAATGTATTGCAACTGGTCCCCCTCCTTTTCTTTGCAAAAATCAAGGTTACAGTGAGGCACATACTGTTGGAGTCAGAAATTTACATACACCTTAGCCAAATACATTTAAACAATTCCTGATATTTAATCACAGAAAACATCCTCTGTCTTAGGTCAGTTAGTATCACTACTTTATTTTAAGAATGTGAAATGTCAATAAAAGTTGAGAAAATTATTTATTTCAGCTTTTATTTCTTTGTAATATTAAAATCATGTTTACATTTTTGAAACAGTGTGTATTTTAAAGTTTAGAGACTGGCCCCATTCACTTCCATTGTAAGTGCCTCACTGTAACTTCATGTTTTTGCTTCTTTTTTTACAGAAAAGGAGGGACATGTTCAAATAAAATTCATAGTAATCAACATTATGTCTCAAATGCTGTCAATTGAGCTTGTATTCAACCCGGAATATTCCTTTAAATGTAATGATTTTTTTTCTGCCGCTATCATTTAAAATGTCTACTTTCTCTGGCTGAAGCTAACAATCTTACAGTATTGGGGTTGGTGAGATTCCTTGCATCAGTCAACCAGCTGCTGAGGTGGTTGTATGTGCTTCGCCTGTAAATAAGAACAATATGAATCACAATGATACCACATTTAAAATAAGATAAAGCAAGACACTACACCCTTATTGGAGTACTGTAATATATTAAAATGACATTATAACAGATATAAAGAAGCAAACAAGAACCTTGGCATCAAATGAGAACAACAACACTGTATTGGTCTACCTGGTAATGTCATATACCATAAGGGCCCCAGCGGCTCCTCTGTAGTAGCTGCGCGTGACGGCACGGAATCTCTCCTGCCCTGCTGTATCCCAAATCTGAAGCTTCACCTTCTGCCCGCTCACTTCCATTATCCGTGTGCCAAACTCAACGCCAATTGTATGAGGACAGTCAGCCATAACTAAAACGAGATGAGATTAATAGCAGTTATGTATAGTGTATTGCCGTGTGCCACCAAAAAGCACAGATGTTAACCCCTTAAACTCTGTGCATTTTTGGGCTGCCGCCTGCAATTTTTCAATCTCAAATTTAAAAGCTCACCAATCACACATACTGTGGACTAATAGCAAAAACATTGCTCTCATTTTTCAGAAAACATTCCTGAGAATGAGAGCTTTATCACTATTTATCAATTTATATATATGACTTGACTATTTGCTAAGTGGACGACTTTTTTATTCATATTAATATTTCTGCCACATTACCTCTAGGTGGCGCTTATTTGCGACACAGGTGTTTTCAGGCCTTATTTCTTTATTTTGTGTAACATAAATGCAAAAGTGATTGTATTCTCTTAAAAGTTAAGATACGAATGTACTTAGCATCCTGACTTATGTATCTGGGGACTTATGTAACATTAAAGTTAAGTGTAAACTTATTTTGTGACGATGCAAGTCCATAAAGTTTAAGGTGTTTTAATGGATCCTTGCTTGTTTTAGTGTATTTATAAGCACACTTGGTACTTACATTTCTTTTCTGTGAACTGGTGAAGTAAACATGACTTTCCAACCCCCATGTCACCTATGAAGACACCAAACAATCACACAAGGAAAAATATGCCAAACGTTGTGCAAATCAAAACCAAAATAAAGCAAATCCAATGGGTACTATATTAACATCTTCTATAAGTTTCATATACACATGCAAAGTGGACAGCAGGATGCACACTTACCAATAATTATATATTTGAAAATATAGGAATAGTTATAAGGTGCAGTCGTCATTTTGTTCCTCTGAAATGCATAAAAAGACACATTAACTAAAAACTATAACAATAATTATCAATCATTAATAACAAAATCAACATTTCCAACCAACTAGCACAATAAGGATTTGAAACCACACTGACAACCATCAGCTGACTACCTACTATTGTCTACAAATGCATATTTTCCTTTACCTCAACAACTTGTATCGAGACAAAGGGATCAGTTTAGGAATTATAATAATGTACAATTGGCCCGCAAATACGATAACTATGTAAACAAAGGAATAACATTGAGTACATGACACTGAGCTAAATCTGCATGAACACTGACTGCATCACAACAAACAGTCAGAGCCATGCCTAACTACTCATATAATCACACACTCATATCAAGGGTTATACAGCGATATCAAACACCACACCAAATTACAATCACCCCAAATTAATGTTTTAACGCGTAGCTCAGCAGTACTGGCGTTTCCGAGTCACTTTTCAGCGGATAAATGTGTAAATGTTGAGCATTGAGAAGGCTAGTTAGCGTTAGCTGACCTCGGGTTGAACCAAACCAAGAGATGCTAAAGCTAACAGCTACACTCAAAATGAGCACCAGAAAGCGTTAAACCCGTGACATTCGTTAGTATCGAACGTGTTTGAGAGCAGAGTGGTGAATAGTCTTTTGCGATGTTTGTAGCCTTACCTAAATTAAGAACCCAAGTGGTTTTGGAGGTTTGTATTGGTTCTCGGTATGTGTGAGCCGTCCGGCCGCTTTCTTCCTCTAAGAGCGCTGTAAAGATGAAAACAGTGAAAGCAGCGACCTCCACTGAAGCAATAGCACACACGCTGCACTACAGTACACTACACACACACACTACACGTACATTACACACTACACCACACAGTACAGTACACTACACTACACACACACTGCACTATAGTACACACACACACTACACACACAGTACACTACACAGCAGTACACTACACACACACTGCATTACAGTACAGTACACTACACACACACACTACACCAGACAGTACAGTACACTACACACACACACTACACCACACAGTACAGTACACTACACACACACGCACTACACCACACAGTACAGTACACTACACACACACACTACACCACACAGTACAGTACACTACACACACACTACAGTACAGTACACTACAATACAGAACACTTCACATACACTACAGTACAATAAACTATACACACACTACACTAAACTACAGTACACCAAAACACACGCTACAGTACATTAGACACACACACACACACTACAATACACTACACACACTACATACACACGCACTACAGTACGATGCACTACACACACACACAACACTACAGTACACACTACAGTACATTACACTACAATACAGAACACTACACACGCGCAACACTACTCTACAGTACACTACACACACACACTACAGTACAGTACACTACACCAAAACACACACTATAGTACACTACACACACTACACACACACACACACACACACACACACTACAGTACACTACACGTACACTACACACACAATTCACTCCACTACACTAAACTACAGTACACTGCACACTCACTACAATACACACACACTACACACACACTACACTACAATACACTACTATACACTACACACACACTACAGTACACTACACTATACAACAGTACAGTACACTACACACACACACACACACTACATTACAGTACACCCCACACACATTACACTACACTGCAGTACACTACACAAACACAAACACACTACAGTACACTAAACACACACTTCACTACAGTACACAAACACTACACAACAGTACTACACACACTACACTACAGTACACAACACAAACACACTACAGGCAAACACTACAGTACTACACACAGACACAACAGTACACTACACACACTAAACTACAGTAGACAACACAAACACACTACACAACACTACAGGCAAACACTACAGTACTACACACAGACACTACAGTGCACTACAATACACTACTCACACACTACAGTACACTGCACACACACTACAATACACACACAGTACACTACACACACACACACACACACTACACTACATTACAGTACACCCCACGCACATTACACTACACTGCAGTACAGTACACTACACAAACACACTACAGTACACTAAACACACACTTCACTACAGTACATAAACTCTACACAACAGTACTACACTGCAGTACACAACACAAATACACTACACAACATTACAGGCAAACACTACAGTACTACACACAGACACTACAGTGCACTACACACACTAAACTACAGTAGACAACACAAACACACTACACAACACTACAGGCAAACACTACAGTACTACACACAGACATTACAGTGCACTACAATACACTACTCACACACTACAGTACACTACACTACACTACTGTACACTACACAACACACACTACAGTAGATTACACTACACTACACTATACACAGTACATACACTACACTAAACTACAATACACTACGCACAGACTACACTACAGTACAGAACACTACACACACTAAACTACACAACACACACACTACAGTACACCACACACACCGTATGTGTATGTGTTCTTTTAGATCTGACCTCAGCATTTGATAATGTTGATCATGCTATACTGCTCTCCAGACTAGAATCATGTGTGGGCTTAAAAGAGAATGTTCTTAAATGTTTTAAATCCTATTTAACTGATAGAATGTTCTCTGTTAAGCTTGGCAAATGTACCTCTTCTGTGGCACGCCTCACCTGTGATGTGCCTCAGGGCTCTATTCTTGCACCAGCACTTTTCTCTCTTGACATGCTCCCTCTGGGTTCCATTATCAGAAAGCATAATATCTCCTACCACTTCTATGCTGATGACACTCAAATCTACGATCACATTGCATTACAATCTCTTCTAGCTTGCCTGGAGGAAATAAAAGTTTGGCTAGCCAAAAACGTTTTGTTTTTGAAAATAGATAAGACAGATGTGATTGTCTTTGGTCCTACAGAAAATGTTGATGTCAGTAATACTGATTGCGGAAATCTCAATGCTTTCCTCTCTCCTCAAGTACGGAACCTGAGTGTCCATTTTGACAGCCAGCTGAAATTGGACAAACATATAAGTGCTGTCATAGGTTCCAGTTTCTTTCAGCTATGTCTACTCTCTAAAGTTAAACCTCTTTTGTCGGAGAAAACGTTTGAGATAGCAGTTCATGCTTTCATCACTTCTCGTCTGGACTACTGTAATTCTCTCTATTGTGGAAATTCCAAATCTCTTATTGCTCGACTTCAGCTAGTTCAAAATGCAGCAGCAAAATTTATAAAAGGAGGTCAGAAATACGATCATGCTACCCTCATTTTAAAATCCCTTCACTGGCTGCTGGTTCAAGCTAGAATTGATTTTAAAATGTTACTGTTAGTTTACAAGTCATTACAATACCAAGATCCCAGTTACTACTTACTACATCCTACCATCCACCATGAAGTCTGAGATCTGGTGATCAATATCTCCTCGATGTCCCACACTCGAGGCTAAAGTGTAGAGAAGGGAGAGCCTTTTTGGTTGTGGTTCCTATTTTATGGAATAGTCTGCCTATCAGTATCAGATTGTCACCTTCATTATCTGTTTTTAAATCTTCTCTTAAAACTCATCTCTTTTCACTGGCTTTTAATAGCATGTAATGTCCTGGTCTTAAATTGTTGTCTGTTTTTATAACTTTGTATTTATTATTTTATAAATAGTAAATAGTACAGCACTTTGGTCAGCCTAGATACACTGTTTTTAAATGTGCTATATAAATAAAAAGAACTTGAACTACAGTACACCACACACACACACACAACACTACAGTAAACTACACACACATATACACACAAACTACACTAAGGTACACTACACACACACTACAGTACGCTACACTGTACACACTACACTACAGTACACTACACTACACAGCACTACAGTACACTACACACACACTGTAATACAGTACACCCCACACACACACACTACAGTACAGTACACTACACACCACACCACACTACACTACACACAACACTACAAACAACACCACACAGCACTACAGTACACTACACACACACTGCACTACAGTACACCACACTCACACACACTACAGTAAACTACACACACACACACACACACACACACACTACACTACACTATACACACACACTACATTACACAACACTACTTCACAAACACACACACTACATTACACAACACTACTTCACAAACACACACACTACATTACACAACACTACTTCACAAACACACACTACATTACACTACAATACTCCACACACACACACACACACACACACACACACACACACAGACACACATATATACTACACTACAGTACACTAACACTACACTACACAACACACACACACACACACACACACACACACACACGCACACGGTTCTACACTTTTAAAGAAGCCCCGTTTCCTGAAAATGCCCTCTACTGTATCAACAGCACACTACATTCACTAAACACACATCTACTGTATGGAGGCCCAAACCAGCATAAATAATAAATGTAATAATAAAAAAATAAATAAAGGAATAAATGTCTTGATAAAACAAATATCATTAATTTTTAATTTATTATTAATTATTATTTATTATTGTATGACTTTATTCCTTTATTATTTTCTATATTTAATTTTAACTTCATTTTTATTCTTTTTAGCTTTTAATTATTTATTCATTTATTTTGCATATTTTTTTATTTATGTGATAATTTATTTCCATATTTATATATTCCCATATATATTTATTTATTTATAAATGTATTTATTTTTACTTTTCTGTGTGTAACATGGAAATGAGGGAGGAGGTCCTTGCATAGCTCCAGTGCATCATTGGTTGAGAGCTCAATAGTATTATCGGAAGCAGATGGACGTCCCACCTTAGCACGCTCTGACTC